>NW_015386578.1:882846-884719 GCF_001527695.2 Protobothrops mucrosquamatus | reverse complement strand
TTTTTGTTGACCCCCTTTTCCACTTACAGAGCTAGGTTATTGTTTTTCTTTGAAATAAATATTCATGTAATTTTATTGGTATCTATCTTCATTTTTTACATTTACCAGTAGCTGCCTCATTTCCCACCCTAGGCTTATACTCGAGTCACCATTTTTTCCCAGTTCTTTGTGGTCAAACTAGGTCCCTCGGCTTATATTCAGGTCGACTTATACTCGAGTATATACGGTATTTCAAATTAACAGCAATTTGATCAGAAAGCAACATATTATACTGTTCTTTCAGCATTACAATAGATGCCTTTAAACTCTTATCCATTGGATTTTAGGAGAAAGCTTTTTCCTTTATTTTTATCTCTTGCTCCATATCTTTATACTTTTGTTGCTGATTTCGCTTATAGGCAGAGTTCATTGAAATTAGGGCACCCCTCATAACTGCTTTGCTTGCATCCCAAACCATTGATATAGAAGTGAATTCATATTCAACATAAAGAAATCTTTTAAATAGTCTTTAAGTTTCTGCACATTTGTTTCATAATTCAATAAGTTCTCATTTAATCTCCAAGTCCTTCTACTACCTCCATCAGTTGAAATCTCCATCCATACAGGACTATGGTCCGACAAAATCTTAGAAAAAATCCTCACCTTCTTAACCCTAGAAATCAGATCATTAGTAATCAAAATAAAGTCAATTCTGGAGTAAGATTGATGCCTATCCGAGAAAAAGGTAAAATCACTTTCTCCCATATTCCTTTGATGCCATATATCTCTTAGCTCAAGGTCTTCCTGTAATGCAAAAAAACTTTTAGGCAATTTAATTTGCATTGAAGTTTTAGCAGAAGTCTTTTTATCTCTTTTTGGATCTATCACACCATTCCAATCTCCCATCATGATAACAGATTTATAATCCAATTGTATTATCTTTTGATGTAAGAGAGTAAAAAATTGCTTTTGTTGTTGATATGAATTAGGTGCATATAAGCCCACAAGAAGACATTTTTTCCCATTCAATATAATTTCAACAAACACAAATCGTCCTTCTGCATCAGCATCTATTAACTTTGGCATCAATTCCTTCTTAACATAAAGAACTACACCCGCTTTTTTCTTTTGGGCAGAGGCCACAAAATGTAAACCCAATTTAGGATTAGACAAATACTTTTGATCTTTTAATGTAATATGCGTCTCTTGTAAACATATTATATCATTCGGTCAGTGGGAGGGGCAGATATGGCGGGAGCAGAGGACCATATCGGGTTTTGGGAGCACGCACACGCTGTTTACAAACTTGTGAGTGCTCCGGTCCTCAGGGCTCTACTCGGCCTCCAGGGATCTTAGACCCTCGGGCCCGGGATCACCGGCTGATGTTATGCAATGCCAGGTCCGTGGTAAACAAGGCCCCCCTCTGTTGGAGCCCCCACCCTTTGGAACGAACTACCCCCAGAGATCCGGGTGATTCCGGATCTCCCCTCCTTCCGCCGCGCCCTCAAGACATGGCTATTTAAGCTAGCCGGACTGGCCTAAGGGGTATTTTAACTTGGTTTTTAAAATAATTTTATTTATTTTTATTTTATTTTTTATTTATTTATTTATTTATTTTAATTTATATGCCGCCCTTCTCCCAACGGGACTCAGGGCGGCGCACAACATATTTAAAACAAAACATAAATACATTCCCCCCCCCCGATAAAACCGAATTAAATCAAATTTTAAAGTTGTGTCTCTATCAAATTGCTAAAAATAAACCCCATATAAAATCCTCCCTAGGTCAGGTCCGCTTGTTGGAAAAGCCATGTCTTGAGGGCGCGACGGAAAGCAGGGAGATCCGGAATCATCCGGATCTCGGGGGGTAGTTCGTTCCAGAGGGTAGGGGCAC
>NW_015386578.1:861308-879712 GCF_001527695.2 Protobothrops mucrosquamatus | reverse complement strand
ATCTGAAACTCTAAAATTTTAAATTGGGTATAATTTTATATTATTATAGTGGGTTTTAGGACAGGACAAATAATTTAATTAGTTTTGAATATTTTTAAATATTATGGTATTGCTGTTTTATTAATGTGCCTGTTCACCGCCCTGAGTCCCGCAAGGGAGAAGGGCGGTATATAAATCAAATAAATTTGAATTTGAATTTAAATATTTTTTCTATTTCTCCATAAATAATTTCAGGATCGCAGTCAAAAACCAATGCTAAGGCAGCTGATACCTCTTCTCTCAATTTCTCTTGTGCATCCTCCTGCAAGCCTCTGATTCTTATTGCATGTTCCATCTCTCTGAATTGTGTCATTACAATATCATTTTGAGCAATCTCAGTACCCTCTTCTACTTTTTCCATTCTCTCCTCCATCCCTTCCATTTTTTCTCCCACTTCCTCCACACGGGTCTCTATACGATCCATATGAAAAGCAAAGCCCTGAAAAATTTGAGACATGTTCTCACACAATTCATCATTCTTTTTAGCAAGAAGCTCTTCTGTCTCCACTCTCATTTGTTGCACAATTTGTTTAGACATCTGCATCAAAGAGTCCTGCAAATCCTTTAAAGAAATATAAGGTGGTGGAGAGGGTGGAGGAGTTTTGGCTCTCTGATGCGTAGTCTGTACAGCTGGAGAAGAAACAGCTGGCTTAGGTGCTGCAGAAGCTATAACTCGTTTAGAAGCCATTCTTAAGTTTAAAAAGAATCTTAATATACAGTCCAGTGCAGCAAGAAATCAAACAGATTTTTCTCAATTTTTCCTTAATTTTTGAAAAGTCTTTACAGTCTTTACAATGTGGCAATCCACAACCGGAAGGAAAATGAAAGTGTCTCTTTAGAACAAAGAAGCGGCTAAGCCGCAGCCATTTTTTTCCCCCTAAAAGTTAACTTTCGATTTCAGTCATTTGAGAAGAATACTTTGTTCTTCTGAGTCAAAGTTATAATTTCTTTATAAAAAGTCGAAGTTTCCTAGACAGCTCCGTCTGTTAAAATTACTCACAGTTAAATTAAAAAAAAACATCAGAGGTAGAGACGGCGTCTGGCTTCACTAAATAGCGAAGACGTCCCGATCTGCGGAGAAACTCTGAGCTCCGGAGGAGTTCTCACCTTCGCCTCACTGGGAGCCCCCAGGGAGATTAGGGAACTCAACCCCTACTTCAGAGTAAGTTCTCCTTCTCTCCTTTGCCCGGAGAGAAGGTTCAAACTGCCAAACAGCTGATACATATAGTTTTTTGATTAGTTGTATTGTTGTTACTTATTGCATTATTAGAGTTAAAGTATGTATATACTGATTGTATTATTTTTGTTTAGTTAAATTGTAATTTAGATATGGAATGGGATGAGTGTTAGTCCTGTATTGGGTTCCGGGAAGTTCAGGGGGGGGTAGGGGATCAGGGGAATTATAAAAATTGATGTATTTACATTTTATAGATAAATACTTATTGTATTGATAAGAGGAGATGCTCGGCTGGTATCCCAAATTGCACTCGAGGAAGTGGTAAGAAAGGAGAGGGGATGTAGGTAAGTGTTAAAGAGGAAGGTGGAGAGGTTGGGGGTCAGAGGGAGGAAGGAAAGGAAAGTGGATGAGGGTGGAGGCATGGCGGGGACTGCCGAGCGTCTCTGAAGACGTATTGATTTGGATTATTTTTTTTTGTATATGTACGTAAATGCATCATAATCTTTGTTGCTTAATTATAAAAATCAATAAAAAATTTATTAAAAAAAAAAGTGAAGATTTTTCCTAGGACTTTATCAGATCATAGTCCTGTATGGATGGAATTTTTAATTGATGGTGGAAGTAAAAGGACTTGGAGATTAAATGAGAATTTATTAAAATATGAAACTAATGTACAGAAACTTAAAGATTACTTAAAAGATTTTTTTATGTTGAATATGAATAAAGGCACTTCTATGCCAATGGTATGGGATGCAAGCAAAGCATTTATGAGAGGTGCCTTAATTTCAATGAATACTGCTCATAGGCGAAAGCAATTACAAAGGCATAGGGACTTGGAACAAGAAATAAAGGTAAAAGAAAAAGCTTTCTCCTTAAATCCAATGGATAATAATTTAAAGGTATCTATTGCAATGCTGAAAGAACAGTTTAATATGTTATTGGCTGATCAAATGGCAGTTAACCTGAGATATATGAAACATAATACATTTTGTAATGCAGATAAACCTGGAAGGTGGTTAGCTTATCAATTGCGAAAGAAACAAAAACAAAGAGTTATAGAGAAAATAAATTATAAAGATAAAGAGGTTTTTCAGCAAGATTTGATTAAAAAGGCTTTCTCGGAATATTTTTCAAAATTATATGCCTCTGAGAATATACAAGCTTCTGAAATAGATAGCTATCTCCAATAAGTAAATTTTCCTAGACTTTCAGATGACCAAAAAGGAATGATGAACTGTCCGATTGTGCTGGATGAGATTATAGAGGCAATTAAACAATTGAAGGTTGGTAAAGCCCCTGGTACAGATGGGTTAACGGCAATTTATTATAAAATATTGTCTGAAGAAATGTTAGAACCCTTGAGATGTCTTTTTAACAGCATTTTGTTAGGAGAAGAAGTACCACCATCATGGAGGTGTGTATTTATTTCACTTATACCAAAGGAAGATCAAGATTTGACTCAGCCTAAAAATTATAGGCCAATATCTTTATTGAATACGGATTATAAGATTTTTGCAAAAATCTTAGCTAATAGATTAATGCAAGTATTGAAACGGATTATTCATGTGGATCAGTCTGGATTTATAAATGGTAGATATATGAAGAACAATGTTAGACAAATTGTAAATTTGTTGGAATATCTGGACAAAAATAATCAAATCCCGGCGGCTCTTATCTTCCTGGATGCTGAAAAGGCCTTTGACAAGTTGGACTGGCAATTTTTATTACAAATAGTGGACAAAATGAACTTTGGGGACAGATTCTTATCAGCATTAAAGGCTATTTACCAACAACAATCAGCGCAAGTGGTAGTTAATGGAGGACTGACAGACTTAATTAAAATTGAGAAAGGTACGAGGCAAGGATGCCCATTATCACCTTTATTGTTTATATTGACTTTGGAGATTTTATTAATTCAAGTTCGTGAATCATCGATCATAAAAGGAATAACTTTGGGTAAGAATGATTACAAGCTCAGAGCTTTTGCTGATGATTTGGTTTTTACCTTATCACAACTGATTGATTCAACAAGATATTTGATACAGATTCTGACACAGTATGGGAAAGTTTCGGGATTTAAAGTAAATAATAATAAGACTAAAATATTATCTAAAAATATGCTTTTGAAAGATAAAGAGACATTAAGTAACCTAACTGGTTTTGAAATAGTGAAAAAGGTGAAATACCTGGGTGTTTATATTACTGCCTCTAACGTTAAATTGTATAAAATAATTATGATAAGTTATGGATAAAAGTTCAAAAGGATTTAAATGAGTGGAAAAAATTACAGTTATCATTATTGGGGAGAATTTCAGTGGTTAAAATGAATGTCCTTCCTAAGTTTCTTTTTTTGTTTCAGATGATACCTATTTTAAAAAAGGATTTCAATTTGGAAGAGTGGCAAAGAGGTGTCAATAGGTTTATTTGGCAGGGGAAAAAACCAAGGGTTAAATTTAAAATTTTGCAAGATGCACGGGAAAGAGGGGGACTTAAAGCCCCAAATCTAAAATTATATTATGATGCGGTGGCTTTAACTTGGATTAGTGATTGGATTAATTTAACTAATAGAGATATATTGATTCTTGAAGGTTGGGATTTAATTTATGGATGGCATGCTTATTTATTTTTTGATAAGAAAGTTGATCATGTTTTTAGGTCTCATATTTTGAGAACTGCACTTTTGAGAGTTTGGAAAAAGTATTATTATAAGTTAAGTTTTAAAATCCCAATGTGGGCTATTCCGGAACATGCAATACAAGGAATTACAAGGGGAGTTAAATTAGAGGGAATTGTTTATAAGGACTTACTCATCTTAAGGGGACAGGACTGGCAAATTAAATTATTGGATGAATTGAGACAAGATAATATTCTCCAGTCCTGGTTTTTATATACTCAGTTGGTTGAGAGATGGCGTATAGATCAAAAGTTAGGTTTAACATTGGAAGATGTGAACTTGATAAGACAGATTAAACATCAAAGCAGAGCTCATATTAGGAGAATATATAGTGTTTTGATAGAGCTTGATTCGGAAACAGAATTAGTTAAAGATTGTATGATTAAATGGGCTCAAAATATTCAAGAATCAATTATGTTAGAAACATGGGAAACAATTTGGGTAAGAAATGTCAAGTTCACTCAAGCACAGAATTTAAGGGAAAATTTTTATAAAATGTTTTATAGATGGCATTTGGATCCTCAAAAATTGTCTTGCATGTATCCAAACTTGCAGCCAAAATGTTGGAGATGTGGTAATTTGGATGCAACTTATTATCATATTTGGTGGACATGTAGGGATGTTAAAGCCTTTTGGATTAAGATTTGGTGGAACCTTCAACAGATTTTTAAGAAAAAGATAAAATTTACACCGCAATTATTCTTTTTGGGCATCATGGATAATCTGGACTCAAAAGAAATGAACTTGATGTTGTATTGTATAACAGCAGCAAGGACATTGCTCAAAATTGGAAAAAGGAGATATTACCGACTATGGATGATTGGAGACAGAAAGTCTCATATTTTGCAGAAATGGCAAAAATATCCGCATACCTGAAGGATCAGTATCAAGAGAAATTTATTTTGGTATGGAGAAGATGGATAGATTATATTCAGAGAAAATATGAAATGAACAATTATCATATAGCTTTTGATTAATTATTGTTACTTATAAATATTTTATATATAATTTATATATATAGTTTACAGTTAGATTGATTGTATATTAGAGTTACAGTAAGTTTATACTTGTTTGTATTATGAATGGGTTGTTTTGGTTAAATTTGGATTATTATGTGATTATTCCTGTACTCAGTTCTGGGAAGTCCGGGGGGGAGAGGGGAAGGGGATTAGGGGGAAATTATAAAAATTGATGTATTTAAATATTATAGGTAAATAATGGAATTGTATTGAAAAGAGGAGATGCTCGGCTGGTACCCCAAACTGCACTCAATGAGGTGGTTAAGAAGGGAGATGGGATGTAGGGAGGTGGTAAGGAGGAAGGAGGAGAGGTTGTGGGTTTAGGGGGAGGAAGGAGAGGAAAGTGAATGAGGGTGGAGGCAAGGCGGGGACTGCCGAGCGTCTCCGAAAATGTATTGAGTAGGATTATCTTTTTTGCTTGTGTATGTAGATGCATCATATTGGTATTTGCTGTTCAATTACAAAAATTAATAAAATTTTTATAATAAAAAAACCAAAAACAATGCAATCATGAGGTAAATACAAAACATGCATAACTATAACTGAGATAAACAAAGACATAACATCAAACAATGCAATTATGATGTAAATACAATATGCATAATTCGCGGTTCAATCTTCAAGTTTGGTCTTCCTCAGCAGCAGTACCAAGTTGGTAATCGGTCTGGTGTAAAGCCTCTTAACGAGAGTTTTTGAGTCACGATCTGACTCATGTGGCTTCATGGTCTGGACTTCAATTTGGCGGACTAGTCCATCAGAGCTGGGTAGAACTTGGTGCACAAGTCCCATGGAACAAGAGTTCTGATGTGCATCCTTGTCTCTCAGCAAAACAAGGTCTCCTTCTTCTAGGTTAGGCTCTTTGGTCTTCCATTTGTGGCAATCCTGTAGGGTAGACAAGTATTCTTGCTTCCAGCGCTTCCAGAAGGTGTTGGCCAGCAGATGAACTTGTCTCCATTGCTGTTTATACATGTCTTTGGGAACAAAGTTTCCTAATGGTGCTGGCCTGTTTTCTGTCTTCTGGGTTAGCAAGGAGGCCGGGGTGAGGATAGTTGGATTTTCAGGATCAGAGGAAACTGGAACCAAAGGTCGAGTGTTGATGATAGCTGCTACTTCTGCCATGAGGGTAGTAAGAACCTCATGCGTCAGCGTGGGTATCTTCCCTTTGCCGTTGCTCTGCTTTTGCCATACGTAGGGTCGCAATGGCTACTGCAGCATCAATTCGTGCTTGTGCAGCTTGAGCAGCAAAGCTCTCTGCTTTGGAGACTCGGGATGAATGGCTGTGCCGAGAAGATGGTTTAGAGGGATGGGAGGCACCTAAGACATGAGATTGCTATGACACGTTGGAATGCGCCTGAGACTGTGGTGAGTTATAACGAAAGGACAAAACTTTCTTAGAGGTGTGAGAGGAAGTCCCATGTGATCTCTGGGATGGTGCATACAAATGATGGGACACTTCAGAGTCAGCTTTCTTGCTCAGTGTGTCCTTCGCCTGAAGTTCGGCTTGGAGATGTGACTTGGGACGAATGGAGGAGGTTTTCTTAGAAGAGTGAGAGGAAGACACATGTGACTGCTGGGATGGTGCATGCGAACGATGGGACACTTTCGACTCAGCCTTCTCGCTCGGTGTGTCCTTTGCCTGAGGTTTGGCTTGGAGAGACTCTTTGACCACCAGGATACACTATCTGCGTGGGTAAAGACTTTAGTGAAAGTCGCTCTTTGATCACTAGGGTGCGTTATCTGAGTGGGTAAAGACTTCAGTGAAATTCACTCTTTAGCCACCAGGGTGCACTGTCTGTGTGGGTAAAGACTTCAGTGAAATTCACTCTTTGACCATCAGGGTGCGATATCTGCATGGTAAAGACTTCAATGAAATTCGCTCTTTGATCACCAGGGTGCACTGTCTGCATGGGTAGCACAAATACAAGCCTGTTGTTTGCAGGTTGCCACCAGAGGGCTCTGCATCTAGGCCTCTAGGGTGCATTGTATACAAGTAGCTGGAATGCTATGGTGCTTGTATACAGACAGCTTGAATTCAGGTCTTTGTTTGGAAAAAATAGGTCTGCTAATTCTTCTCTCATCAGGGCCATGAGGCTGAAAGCTTGTGCTGGAATTTCTAAGGAATTGATTTTCCAAGGTTGAAATTCCAACTTGGGCTGTGAAAAGCCCGAAGTCCTAACGAAGGTTTAGTGGGTTTTGTTTCTCCTTAGGTTCTTCAAAGGCAAATTTCGCAAATAAGCAGGCAGGGATAAATGGCTGGCTACAGATTGAGCACAGCAGATTGTCTCTTTGAGCATTCCAATCTAGCTGCTGCATAGGGTATCACCTTTCACCCACCAAAAAACCAATTGTCTTGGCAACTAATTGCTTTTATTTATGACCAGGCTGAGATGCCAGCGAAGGGGGGTTGGGCTGTAAGCTCACTGTGCTGTTCTGAGTGATGTTTAGGCAAAGGGAACAGAATTCTTTGAAATGCTGAGTTAGGCAATTAGCTCTCTTTACTTTGAGTACAATCACTTCGTTTCTATTGGAAAAGTGATTCTTCTCTGTTTAGATACACAGAGAAGAATCAAACACATCCTTCTCCTTTCTAAATTGGCTCTTTACAA
This sequence comes from Protobothrops mucrosquamatus, assembly GCF_001527695.2. NCBI lineage: Eukaryota > Metazoa > Chordata > Lepidosauria > Squamata > Viperidae > Protobothrops > Protobothrops mucrosquamatus. The sequence goes on along the minus strand of NW_015386578.1, from coordinate 872,197 downwards.
TAGGCAGGCTGGTTACACAGACACAGTTCTTTCACTTTGAAATGCTGAGTTAGGCAGTTAGCTCAACACACATTTTTCGCGTTTCTAAGCTGTCTTTTTGCAAGGGCAGGCAGAGGTGTGGCATGCAGGAGGAGACTTTCACTTTAGAGGAAAATTTGTCCTCTCTTTTACTGTCTTGCAGACAGAGCAAGGCATGCAGGTGGAGATAAATGCAAGAGAAAGTTTCAGTCCTTTTTCTTTTAGGCAGGTAGAAGATTGATTCTCTTTAAGTTAAACAAAGAGAGAAACACACAAGTCAGATGAAAGTAGCAAGCAGGAATGTTCGCTCTTTTCTTGGAAGAGAAATTGTATTCTCTTTTTACTATTCTGGATTGTAGGCAGTTGCTCTGGCCATAATCCAGATAGAATAACTCGACAGAATGGTAACATGCAGAATATTTATTGATCAGGAATTCTAAGCAGTAACTCATAGTTATTGAAGATACATCTGTCAACATGATTCATATTCATTCCATTCATGCATTCTCCCCCCTCCTCTCTCTCTCTCTCTCTCTCTCTCTCTCTCTCTCTCTCTCTCTCTCTCTCTCTCTCTCTCTCTCTCTCTCTCTGAGCTAGACCATGGTTGTTCCAAAGGTGCTTTTTTCCGGCAAATGTTTCACTTCTCTTCCAAGAAGCTTTTTCAATTCTGGAAACCGAAGAAGATTCTTGGATGAGAAGTGAAACATTTTCAAGGAAATAACCAAGGAACTCCATTTGCCTTTTGGAAAAGCACCTTTGGGATAATCAAGAAATGAAGTGAAGTCAGAGAAAAGAGAAACCATGTACTAGATTCTAATGAGAAAGACAAAACACGACTAGGAAGTTAACAGTGTCATGAAGAGTTCTGAATTTTACATGGACATATGTAAGTGCATGAAAATACAACACCAAATGCTAGTTCCAGGGTTGACAATATAGTATGGCAGGACAGTCCACATTTATTATTCTTGGAAAACTCTGCTCCACAAAAGCTGCTCTGCACTAGTCCTTCATAAGCAGGAATTTTTTCTTTTTTTCTTTTTTTTAAAGGTTTTTATTTATAATACAGTTAAAAAAAAACATTGGACATGACGTAACATTCCAGTATAAACATTTCTATCAGATTATTTCTCTTCTTACATTTAGTTCTTTATCTCTATAAATACATATGTGTTATTTATACAATATTTAATTCATTTCTCTATTTGCTAGCCTAAGATTATATACATTTCTATCTTAACACTAATCTGTAACCCCAACAGTCCTCCTCGATTCCCACCAATAGTAATTTTTTCCCCAGATTTCAAAGTATTCTGATCCACTCTTATTCTTCAGTTCCACCGTAAGCCTGTCCATTTCAGTGCAAGTTAGTATTTTATATAGTAACTCTTCCTCTGTGGGAGTTTCTTTGTTCTTCCATTTTTGTGCAAACGCCAGTCTAGCAGCAGTCAAGATGTGCAACATCAAATAGACTATCCCCTTGTCATATTTCTCTATGGTTATGCCCAATAAAAAAAAGTTCAGGTTTTAGCTCTATCTCCAACATTAATATTTCTTCCAACTATTTTCTTGTCCTATTCCAATAATCACAGGCTTTAGGACATTCCCACCACATATGGTAATATGTCCCTATTGCTAATTTGCATTTCCAACATGGGTGAGAGATTTGGGCCCATTTTGGCTAACCTTGTGGGTGGGAAATGCCATCTGTAAAACATCTTGTAGAGATTTTCATTATAAAAAGTAGCTAAGGTGAGTTTCCTGTTTCTTTCCCACAATTTTTGCCAGATATGCAGATCAATATTAAAGCCGAAATCCCTACTCCATGTTATCATAGTTTTCTTGACCTGCTCTTCATACATTGCCTGATCTAGAAGGTAGTGGTATATTCTTTTAATCATTTTGTCCTCAGTTCCTAATAATATTTTATCTAGCTCTATCGGCTCTGTTTTTATACCCCACTCTTTTTTATCTTTCCTATATCTTGATTGCAGTTGGAGATATGCCCACCATTTCAATTCTATCCCTTAATCTTGAAGATTTTTCCTTGATTTCAATTCTCCTCTCTCATCTAATATATTTTATACGTTATTACTTTCCCTAATTGTATAAACATTGGGTGTATGTGCATTCCAATGTTGAAATCCAATTGGGAACTTGCAAATAATTTTGTTGCCTAATTTTAACCCATACATCTATTAACGCTCGTCTGATATAATGCCTCTGAAAGTACTGGTGGACCTTGTATTTCTCATCCCATAACATAGCGTGCCATCCAATCTGCATATCATGACCTTCCAATCTTAATAATGTCCTATTTTTCAATTGTATCCAGTCCCGCACCCATATTAATACTGTAGTTTGATAATATTTTTCCAAAGCTGGGAGGCCGAGACCACCCCTTTCCTTAGAATCTTGCAATAATTTTAATTTAATCCTTGCTTTTTTCCCTTGCCAAATAAATTTAAGTATGGTTTGATTAAAATTTCAAAAAAGATCCTTCTCCAATTTGATCGGTATGTATTGAAACAAAAATAATATTTTGAGTAGCACATTCATTTTAATTACGGCAATTCTACCCATAAAAGAGAGCTGTAGGTTAGTCCAGGTATCCAAATCAATTTTAATCTGTTCCATTAATTTATCGTAATTATATCTTTTAAGTGTGGCACATCTAGCTGTTAATTGTATCCCTAAGTATCTTATTTTCTTTGTAGTCTGGATACCTAATCTATCAACTAATTCATTTTTCTGTGCTCTAGTCCAGGGCTTTTCAACCTTTTCACCCGTTGTACCACTTTTCAGATAAGGTAATATCCGAGTACCACCACTCGCAAACAAGGTATCAAAAACTTGACCCCCCCCCCCAAAAAAGGAAAAAAATGAGAAAGTACAGGTAGTCCTTGACTTACAACAATTCGCTTAGTGACTGTTTGAAGTTACAAGTGAATTATGACCATTTTTCACACTTATGACTGTTGCAGCATCCCCAGGGTCTTGTGATTTACATTTGGATGCTTGGCAACTGATTCATATTTATGACGTTCAGTGTCCCAGGGTCATGTGATCAATGGTGGGGGGGCATGGCCAGCTGATCACTCAGGTTGCAGGGTGCCTGTGGGGGGAATCCGTGGGTCTCTGGTGGAGGGGGATGCAACTGTGGCAGGTGCCTGCCTGTCTTCCCTCCCTCTTTCCCATTGTCCCTTCCTTCCTTCTTTCCTTCACCTCCCCCTTTGTCTCTTCCTCCTTCCCTCCCTCTCTCCCATTTCCCTTCCTTCCTTCTTTCCTTCACCTCCCCCTTTGTCCCTTCCTCCTTCCCTCCCTCTTTCCCATTTCCCTTCCTTCTTTCCTTCACCTCCCCCTTTGTCCCTTCCTCCTTCCCTCCCTCTTTCCCATTTCCCTTCCTTCCTTCTTTCCTTCACCTCCCCCTTTGTCCCTTCCTCCTTCCCTCCCTCTTTCCCATTTCCCTTCCTTCCTTCTTTCCTTCACCTCCCCCTTTGTCCCTTCCTCCTTCCCTCCCTCTTTCCCATTTCCCTTCCTTCCTTCTTTCCTTCACCTCCCCCTTTGTTCCCTTCTTCCTTCCCTCCCTCTCTACCTGTCAAGCCCCCGTGGGCTCGACATGAAAGGGCAGGGGGAGGGGTCGAGGACGACATGCAGGGCGGCAAAGGAGACCAGCAGCCAGCACCGTTCTACCTGGCAGCGTGGATGCCTCCCGACCAACAGCTGAGTAGCTCCTACTCTTAGCCGCTGAACAGCTGATGGGCGGGAGGCAGAGGCAGGGAGGCAAGGGCCGATGGAGTGGCCTGAAGCTGAAAGGCTCTGTCTCTCGGCCGCTGAACAGCTGATGAATGCGAAGCCTGGTGCACAGCCGAAAGACGCTCACGGGACTGGAAGGCTCCAGCGCTGCAGCTCCCATTGCCCCTTCCTTCCTCGTTCCTTCATCCTGTGCTACGCCACCCAGACCCCAACCTGGTTTTGGCAGGCAGCAACACATCATGGCCCTGCCTGTGCACGCAGAGGCAGAGGAGAGCGCACAGGCAGGGCGGGGATGTGGCCGGTTCACCTCCTGTTTTCAGGCACGTACGTTAGAACCGGCTTACATGAAGAAGTGACTTCCCCCCCTCTAATAATTGACTTTCTCCTAGCTTCTCCAGCTTTCCCTAGCAGGAAGAGATCAGCCCCGCTCGCTTGTCTGATCCAAGGGGTGCAGGGCATCCCAAGACCCACTCCAGGCCCCCACTAAGCCATGATTCCCAGTTTGTAAAAAAGATGAGGGAGAAAGGCGATCAGTCAGCCAAGAGCCCAGCTGTTTCAGACTTTAAGCCAGGGCTTTTCAACTTGGTGGGCGGGCAGGCCGGCCGTGGTGGAAATGGGGAAGGGTTAAATGCTGCGAAACAGTGGGGAGGAGGAGAGAGTCAGGCGGGCGCATTTCTCCCTCCACACCCGCGTTCTGTTGGCTTTGCCTAGCGCACGTCAGTAAGAAGAGGGAGGGGAAGGGCAATACAGATCCCGCTGACCTGCGTGCACCAGAAGAAGTCAATCCGGTTGCTGCACAATGAGTCCCTGGGGAGGGCGGGGACTTGCTCTGCACCTGTGCTCTTCGTGCGCCCCCTGCAGGGCATGTTCAGTAGGAGTTGTGCAGGCTGCCGCCAAACAGCATGTTTTCCACAAACAAGTGAGCTGGGAAGGAGCGATGGAGAGGGTAGGAAGGCGACGCGGGGGGGAGGAAGGCGACGCCGCATACCACCAGCCAGGTGGTTGCGTACCACCAGTGGTACGTGTACCACCGGTTGAAAAGCCCTGCTCTAGTCATATTCTTAAAAAGCATTTTGTTTTTTTCTTTATTTATCTTTAGGCCTGCTATTTCACCATATTCACCCAGTACTTCCATTAGCCTTGTCCCTGATTGTAGTGGCTCTTCAATTATATAAAAAACAAGATCATCTGCAAAGACTTGCATTTTAAATATTTCTCTCTTGATCTCTAATCCTTTGATCTGCTCATCTTTCCGAATCACTCTAGTTAATACCTCCAGGGACAATACAAACAGTAATGAAGATAATGAACAACCTTGCCTTGTGTCTTTTTGAATTTGGAAACTTTCAGTTGTTTCTCCATTAATTATTACTTTAGCCGCCTGTTTGGAATAGATTGATTTAAACATATTTATAAAATTCTCCCCAAAATCCATATACACAGTTGAGTGAGCATAAAGTCCCATTTCACATTATCAAATGCTTTTTGTGCATCAAGAAAAATTAATCCCATTTGTTTTTCATTGTGAACCTCATAGTATTCCAATACATCCAATACAATCCTAACATTATTTCTTATATATCTTTTGGGTAAAAAGCCATTTTGATCCGTATGTATAAATTCTACTAAGAATCTTTCAAGTCTTTTAGCCACTATGGCCATAAAAAATTTATAATCCGAATTTAATAATGAAATAGGCCTATAATTTTTAATAAATGCCGAATCTGAGTTTTCCTTGGGAATCAGTGTGAGAATTGCTTCTTCCCAGGAAGTTGGTATTTTTGCATTTTTTAGGACCTCATTGAATAGTTCTATTAATATTGGACTTAAAGATTCTTGCAAAATTTTATATATTTCTGCTGATAAACCATCCGGCCCTGGTGCTTTGTTGTCTTTTTGTTTCTTAATTGCCTCTGATAGTTCTGGGGGTGTTATCTCTTTGTTCAACATATTTTTAATCTCTTCTGAAACTTTCGGTAGGTCGGCTATTTGCAGATATTTTAGTATATCATTATTTTTCCGTTCTTCATCTTTATATAATTTCTTATAGAACTCATAGGTCACCATTTTCTTCTCTTCATTCTGATATACCATATCGCCTTCTTCATTGTATCGTTATGTTATGTTTCTTTATTCTGTAAGCCAACCATCTCCCTGGTTTATTGACATTTTCAAAAAAGTTTTGCTTAGTACGTTTTATTTGCTGCCCCAATTCTTCCTTTTTGATAGTATTCATCTTGTGCTTAATTAGGTCTATTTGTTGTTTCAGGTCACATCTTTGTGGTTCATTTTGTAGATTTTCCTCGGCCCTGTTGAGTTCTTCTAAATTTCTTTGTCGCTGTAGTTTAATTTTATTTTCTCTGGCCATATAAGCAATTGCAACACCTCTCATGTAAGCTTTGGCTATGTCCCATAAGCTTTGACAATTTGTATCTTCCTTTTTAGTCATCTGAAAAAACAGACCCATTTGGTCTTCCAATTTCAATTTGAATTCTTTATGTTTTAAAATTGCTCTTTTCAAGGTCCATCTCCTTATTTTCTTTTGCCCTCTCCATCTAATTCTGATTGGGTTGTGATCCACCCAAGAGTTCATGTCAATTGTAATATCTTCCACTTCTGAATTTAAATCTACTGACAACTACGCCATATTGATTCTGGACCATGATAGATGTCGCCCCGAATAGTAAGTATACTGCTTTTTCCCTATATTCCTCTCCCTCCAAATGTCCTGAATATTAAACTCGTCTACCATTTTTAGGAAGGTACTAGGTAATATTCCTCTAATTCCTTTTCTAATCTTATCACTTTTATAATCTAGATGTCTATCCGCAATTCAATTGCATTGAAGTCTCCCATTATACAGGTGTTGTCATATTCAAACTCACTAATAATACTATGTATTTTTTTATGGAATTGTTTCTGCCCTTCATTCGGGGCATAAATTCCCACAAGAGCTATTTTTATTTTATTCAATATTACTTCTATTATTAGAATTCTACCATCTTCATCTTTATAAATTTAATTTGCCGGAATTCCCTCTTTGATATATGCTACAACTCCTCCTTTTTTTTGTTGTGCAAGTGCTGCGGACATATTCCCCAATTTGGCGCGATTTAGTAGATGTTGGTGTTGTTTTTTTATATGAACTTCTTGTAAAATTATTATATCCAAATTCATCTTACTAAGTTTATTTAAAAAAATTTATAAGCAGGAAATTTTTCTATGGAACAACAGAGTCTATTCTCATTTCTGCACTTCTTGAATTGTAAAAAACAAGACTGGAGCCTATGTCTTTCATTTCTTGCTTTGCCACTGCCCAACTCTTTCAGGGAAACAAAAGAAAATATTGAAAACTGTTATAGCATATTGCCAGATAGATTTATAGTAAGCCAATTAAGATGAAGCCTCATTAAACCACCTCCTTTCCACAGCTTCTACATTGGGCCTGGGCTGTCTCTTTCCACATCAGCTGCACTCCTCTTCCCCATCCACTTCCTGAAAACTCAGACAACCCAGGCGTGGAAGAAAAATGGATTGTCACGAAGGACAGAGTGAGATGGCAAACTCCATATAGTCCATATAGTGGGCTGGGCCTGATTCTATGGTACCTAACTATCTAATTGGTAGTGTTTCCCCTAAGTTGCCTCTTGGAAATACCTAAAATGGCTTTTTCATATCTGTGACTGAATTCATTATAATATTTTACAGAAAAATCTTAGCTCTAAAATGCTTCAGATTTATCTCGACTCTTTCTTGCTATATTCAGACAAGGAACTTCAAAAAATACAGAACACTTGGTCCTTAAGGCTGGAAACATTATTTCCTAGTACTTCTTGTTATTGCTGTTGTTCTCACCTTTTCTTGTCAAAAAAACTGCCTGGAATTAGAGAAAGATTAGTTTACCGTACTCTTTAACCAAAAAAATCATTTCAAAATGATTGCCAACTTTAAAACCTTCCTTTCAACAGTTGTTATTTGCACCCTTGCTCCCACTGTAGTGCCCACTGAAAAAAAAAATCAAATGAGTCACAAACAAAACAATATTTTGGGGGTAAACCTAATACAGCAACTCCTACCAAAAATGCTGCGGTCAGAAGGAAATGTAGCATCTGGATTAAAATAGGAGAATGTCCTGGAAATTGATTTTTCTCCCTTCCCAAATTCTTTTCATAGGTAATTATTTTCTGCTTTTTTGTGTGTATCCAGGAAGCAGATGGGCGCTCCCCCACTCCACCTCATTCGTCACTATCACACTATTCCAGGGAAGGCCAGTTTGGCATGTCTTTTGCTCTCTGACTCCAGCATGATTGGGCATGTAATTAGAAAGGTTTTATTTCAAGGCATGCAGGATTGTATTTCAGGGTGTGATATTACAGCAATGTCTTATGGGCAAACCCAGTCATTTGGGAGGTGTGAGTAAGGCAACAGGGCCCTGTCATTTCCTGAGGCAACTGCATAACATCCATTATTATGAGCTGAGCCTCCTCCCCTTTATATTTGTCCTTCCTGTCTTGGTGACTTCCTAGATAGGCAGTAGTTTTAAACACATTTTCCGATCAGTTTTTTGTTTTCTTTCTTTCTTCGTGTCTCTTTGGGTCTCTGCCTTCAAAATAGCAGCCCCACCAGAACAGAACAAATTGCTATTGGCACTACGGTGTTAAAACTATTGTCAGAGCCTTTTGATTTCAATGGTCCTTTAACACTGGATGCCAAGGATAAAACGCAGGTAGAGCAAGAGGGGAACATTGTCAGAATCAGGCATTTTGCAATTAGAGAGGATTGTATTGGCTTCAAACAAGGAAACTCTACTTTTGAGCCTCAAGTTCCTAAGCACTCTATTGATACATTATCATCCGTTTTAACTTCTCCATATTTGTGGAATATTGGAACTCAACCATTTGCCTTAATATAACATAATTTTGTTTTGTTTTTTCAATCCTTCCTCCCCAAATTATCATAATACTAGGTGATGTCAGCTAATGTTAGCACTCTAGTTGAAAGACGACATTGTAGGGGAATGGAATGAAATATCAGGATAAAGAAGAGGGAGGAAGAGAAACATTAGGACAATTATAATTATAATTTTCTGTTGTTGAAGTAGAGTACAGGTAGTCCTTGACTTATCACCATTCATTTAGTGATGGTTCAAAGTTACAATACCACTGAAAAAAGTGACTTATGATCATTTTTCACACTTATGACTATTGCAGCATCCCATGGTTACGTGATCAAAATTCAGATGCTTGACAGCTGACTCATATTTATGATGGTGGCAGTGTCCCGGGATTATGTGAACTCTTTTTGTAACCTTCTGACAAGCAAAGTCAATGGGGAAGCCAGATTCACTGAACAATAATGTCATTAACTTAACAACTGCAGTGATTCACTTAACTACTGTGGCAAGAAAGGTTGTAAAATGAGGCAAAATTCACTTAACAAATATCTCACTTAGCAACAGAAATTTTGGGCTCAATTGTAGTCGTAAATTGAGGACTACCTGTAAATCAGTTCCTGATTTACTCTGCAAGTGTACTTTTTTTTAAGGATTCCAAGAGCAGAAATTAGAGTTGGCTATAAATATCAGTGGAGAAAGAAATCTAATATTTTAAAGTTATTGAACTTGAGCAATACAAATGGATGAAAAAAAGAAAAAAAATACATTCTCCCCTCCAAACGGAAACAGTTCCCTAAAATGGTGCCACTCAACCCATTACCATGGACCCCTAAATAATTGTTCTGATAATGCAGAGGTTTACTATGTTCCTTTACTTAAGAGCAGGGGAACTCAATTTTTTTCAGCAGATAATGTTTATAGTTGAAATTTGAGTGTGTTTTCCTATCCACCCATTCCCCTCCACCTCTCAGAGACAGACACACGTATAACAGTGGGGGAGCCGTATGCAGGGGAAGTAAGAATGCCTTACCATCGGATCCAGGAAACAACTTACATTCCCCCCCACCNGGGAAGTAAGAATGCCTTACCATCGAATCCAGGAAACAACTTACATTCCCCCCCCACCTCTCAGAGACAGACATACGTATAACAGCGGGGGAGCCGTATGCAAGGGAAGTAAGAATGCCTTACCATCGAATCCAGGAAACAACTTACATTCCCCCCCACTCCTCAGAGATAGACACACATATAGCAGCGGGGGAGCCGTATGCAGGGGAAGCAAGGATGCCTTACCATCGAATCTACCTAACACCCTGATAATGAATCTAACAGCACTCAAAAGGACGCGAATTCAGAAAAAGGAGCCGGACATCAAAGCAAGCAGCACGCTTGAAGTGCGGCAGGATCAGCTGGGGCCGGTTACGCGCTCCAGGAGCCGGAAGCAGGCGTTGAACGACTGTATATAAACCTTCCCAGCATTTGCCTTTTTAACCCTGATGATGTCAAGTGCACTTGACGAAAGCTTGGTAAATTAAATTCTATATGTTTTGTAGATTTCTCTTGGTGGTCGCTTTGTTTTATAATATATATTATATATATATATATATTACAAATAACTTTAAAAACAGATGAATGATCCCTGGGCATATCCATAATAAAACAATAAAACAATAAAAGTGAACACCAGGGAAAGTTAAAATCATTAAAAGTTTTAATAAAACATTAACAATTTTAAAAAGATTTTAAAATGCTATAATAGACCTAGCTTTCGTTGGAATCTACCAACATCATCAGGGCACAAATAACTAAATGGGAGAAAATACTAAATGGGAGAAAAGTATTTTCTCCCATTTAGTTATTTGTGCCCTGATGATGTTGGTAGATTCCAACGAAAGCTAGGTCTGTTATAGCATTTAAAAATCTTTTTAAATTTTTTTTATGTTTTATTAAAACTTTTAATGATTTTAACTTTCCCTGGTGTTCACTTTTATTGTTTTATTTTATATATATATATATATATATCGCTACCTCCTCAGAGGCCGCCGATGCCCAGGCCCTCCCAGCCACATCCCCCCTTGTCCAGCCTTGCGGTAATGTTCTTTAGAGATCGATGAGATGTCTTACAACCGGAACTCATGCAGCATTGATGGGTGGCAGGCTCTTCTTGTTGAAGCAGGACTTTCAGGCACGAACTTAACCGGTCACAATGGTTGATGCCCTG
>NW_015386578.1:838255-858054 GCF_001527695.2 Protobothrops mucrosquamatus | reverse complement strand
CCCTTCCTTCACACTCTCGCTTGCCTCCGTCTCAGATATCCTCCCACGGAGGAAGCAATAAAACTTCACTCTATCTAGCCTCTATTTAAAATACCCTTGATAGAAAAATAAAATAGGCCTCCAGACCTTCTCTTCTCAACTCCAACCACCCCGGCCTTCTCCTTTTCTTTCCTTTTTCTATCCTTCCTCCTTCCACTCATGCCAACCACACCCAAAGCCAACTGCAGCTGTCCCAATCTTTCCCTTCCCAGTCAAGCTCCTGCAAGCACTCTCAGGTGTTTATATGTGAGTCTTTGGTCATTCGGGTTTTCTCCCATGTAAGATTAGAAGTATCATAGCGACGTTTCGATGAAATCACATTCATCATCATCAGGCTTGTGCTTTTAGCTTTGTGCTTCTCAGTGTAATATGAAATTTCATATTACACTGAGAAGCACAAAGCTAAAAGCACAAGCCTGATGATGATGAATGTGATTTCATCGAAACGTCGCTATGATACTTCTAATCTTACACGGGAGAAAACCCGAATGACCAAAGACTCATATATATATATATATGTGGGGTTTGAACTGATTGGGTGGGAGCTTGGCTGTGTTCTGATTGATTAAGGAGCTTGGCTGTGCTTTGATTGGATGGGGGTTGGCTGTGCTCTGATCGGCTGGGGGAGTGTTCTGTTTGGGTGGGGGCTTTGTTGTGCTCAGGTTAGTCTGAGTAGCAGGGGGATTTGAGATGGTGAGCTTCGTTGCTGTTGTTTGGCTTCGTGTTTGTGGTCATGCCACATCTTTATGGTGGGTGTCAGTTTGCTTCATGTATGGATTGGAGGGGTTTAAAGTGGCTAATGATGCAGCTGTGGACTGGCTTCTAGTTTGTGGTCGTGCCTCATCATCTGTGTGGGTTTGGGTTTGCTTTTTGTGTGGATGTGTGATGGTGACATCCTGTGTGGTTTTCGTGAGTGTGGGTCTAGTGTCATTCTTTGTGTTAGGGATTCATTTGTCAATAAGGGCGGGTTTCCAAATGGCTGGTAGGCGGGAGGTATCATCTTGTTTATTCATGCTGTGTGGGCGTTTTTCTATCTTGATGGCTTCTCTGATTATTCTGTTGTTAAAGTGTTCAGTTTTGGCGATAGTTCTGGTCTTTTTAAAAAAATTTAAAATTTTGGGCCGACAGGGTGCACCAAACTCAAGATATATAATATATATAATTTGGATTGCTAACAAAGAATTAAGGGAGAATGGAATAGCTATTTTGAGCTTTTTAGCTCTCATCAGCCAAACATACCCTTCTGAGATTCGAACCTGAGCTGCCTGCATGTTAAGCATTTGGGTTGACAGGGTGCATCAAAAAAAAAAAAAGCACTCAAGGTGCTTTATATATCATAAAGGTAAAAAAGATATATGCAGTGTTATCTTCATTTTAGATGTCAAAAGGGTCTCTCTCTCTCTTTCTCTCTACCCCCCTTTCTCTGATCTTCTGCTCACCTGGCAAGCTGGCTTCAAGCTGTTCTCCAACAAGCTTAGGGGTAGGCAGCCTCGGCTCTTTTATGACTCATGGACTTCAACTCCCAGAATTCCTGAGCCAGCATAGCTGGGTTAGCTAGCTCTCTCCTGCCCTTCCTGCTTCCTGCTTCCTGCAGAGACGCAGCAAAGGGAAGAGCCCCGCCCAAAAAGCTTTTCAGCTCCTCGAAGAACACCGTGAGTCCGCTCTCCTTTTTACTTATACAGAGAGAGAGAGAGAGAGAGAGAGAGAGAGAGAGAGAGAGAGAGAGAGAGAGAGAGAGAGAGAGAGAGAGAGAGAGAGAGCGCAAGTGCCTCTCTCTCTCTCTGTCTCTTTCTCTGCAAATGGAGGCTGGGAGCCGCAGGGGAAGGCTCAAAGAGCCACATGTGGCTCCGGAGCCACAGGTTGCCGACCTGTGCCCTATACTATTTCGGAGAAATTGCTGTCCAGTCTGTGAGATGTAAAAACCCCAAATTTTGATACTCACAATATGAAGACAAGTCTGGTTAACAAAACAAAGTTTTATTGGAGGATAACATAAAAAGAATAAAAAGAAAAGAGAAGAGAAGAAAAGAAAAGAGAGGCGTTTGCAAACGCAGCCTTCTGGATCCTTCCCTATGGATTGGGTTCCAGGAGCGCAACAAACAGTTTCCAAGCTTTGCATTTTATACTTTTTACAATGCACGTCACATCTAAGAAGCTCTTTCAACTCCATAGCAATTCTTTGAAGTTGTTCTTAAAGTCATCCTGACCTCTTCCATCCATCTGCTGTTATCTTGTTTATTTGTAATTTTCACCTTGGGTCAAAATCCCCCTCTTTGATAGTGATTTCTACTCAAAGTGTAAGTTCCTGTTTCCGGAGGGATTTTTAGGCAGGAAATAGTAAACATTAGGTCATAATTAATTATCTTTGCTGTTACCATTTGTAGTCACTTTACATGGGCAGGAAACAGTAAACATTCCTTCTCATAGATTGGCATTGCATTGTTACAGTTACATTACAGAGTTACATTTGTACTAAAGAGACAGTTTCATATAATGGCATTACATTTCTACAATTATTTCTACAATTACATTTCTACAATTATTAAAAGAATAACTTTTATTTCCTTCAAGTCTCTTCTTAAAAACTTCCAGTGTTGGAGCATTCACCGCTTCTGGAGGCAGGTTGTTCCACTGGTTAATTGTTCTGTCAGGAAGTTTCTCCTTAGTTCTAGGTTGCTTCTCTCTTTGATTAGTTTCCAACTGTTGCTTCTTGTCCTGCCTTCAGGCACACTGGGAAATAGTTTGACTCCCTCTTCTTTGTGGCAGCCCCTGAGATATTGTAACACTGCTATCATGTCCTCACTTCGGCCTTCTCTTCATTAAACTAGACATACCCAATTCCAGCAACCGTTCCTTGTATGTTTTAGCCTCCAGTCCCCTAATCATCTTTGTTGCTCTTCTCTGTACTCTTTCTAGAGTCTCAACATCTTTTTTACATTGTGGTGACCAAAACTGGATGCAGTATTCCAAGTGTGGCCTTACCAAGGCATTGTAAAGTGGTATTAATACTTCACGTGATCTTGATTCTATCCCTCTGTTAATGCAGCCTAGCACTATGTTGACTTTTTTGGCAGCTGCAGCACACTGCTGGCTCATATTTAAATGATTGTCCACTAGGACTCCGAGATCCCTCTCACAGTTACTACTATTGAGCAAGGTACCCCCTATATTATACCTGTACATTTGGTTTTTCTTGCCTAAATGTAGAACCTTACTTTTTTCACCATTGAATTTCATTTTGTTAGATAGTGCCCAGAATTCAAGTCTGTCCAGATCCTTCTGTATCTTAAGCCTGTCTTCTGGAGTGTTGGCTATTCCTGCCAGCTTGGTGTCATCTGCAAATTTGATTAGTTCCCCATCTATCCCCTCGTCCAAATCGTTGATGAAGACGTTGAAGAGCACTGGGCCCAGAACAGAGTCCTGGGGCACCCACTACACACTTCCCTCCATGTACATGCAGTTCCATTGAGGACCACGTACTGAGTATGGCCGGTCAGCCAACTACGAATCCATCCGGTAGTGATGCTGTCTAACCCACATTTTTCTATCTTATCAAGTAGTAGGTTGTGATCTACTTTATCAAATGCCTTACTAAAATTATATCTGTAAATTATATCCAAGTAAATTATATCCACAGCATTCCTCTGGTCTACTAATTTTGTCACTTGGTCAAAGAATGCAATACAATTTGTCTGGCATGATCTGTTTTTTACAAACCCATATTGGCTTTTAGTAATGACTTTGTTTGCCTCTAAGTGTTCGCTGATTTGTTGTTTGATTATCTTTTCCAGAATCTTCCCAGGTATTGAGGTCAGGCTAATAGGTCTGTAATTTCCTGGATCCATTTTTTTCCCTTTTTTGAAGATGGGAACTATATCAGCTCTTTTCCAGTCCTCTGGTAGTTCCCCAGTGCTCCAGGATCTTTGAAAAATATAGTTCAGTGGTTCTGAGATCACATCTGCCAGTTCCTTGAGAACCTTGGGGTGTAATCCATCTGGTCCTGGTGATTTGAATTCATCTAGGCTGGACAGGTGCTCACTTACCATTTTCTTGCCTATCTTAACTTGTATTTCTATTTTGTTTTTTATGGCACTATTTTTGATAGGTTAGTCTGTTTTTTCCCTTTGTGTAAAGACAAATGCAAAAAACGAGTTAAATAGTTCTGCTTTCTCCCTGTTGCTTGTCACCTTCTTGCCACTTTCACCCACTAATGGACCAATCGTTTCCTTCACTTTTTTCTTGTTTTTTACATGTTGAAAGAAGCTTTTTTTGTTATTTTTGACTTTGGTCGTAAGCCTTAGTTCATTTTGAGCCTCAGCTTTCCTCACTTCATCTTTGCAGGCTCGGGCTATTTATTCTGATATTGCTGATATTCTCACTTAGTTATGTGCCTCTCTTTCCACTTTCTATACTTGTCCTTTTTATCTTTCAATTTATTGGAGAGTTCTTTATGCAGCCATACTGGCTTCTTTTGAGAGCTGTTATTTTTCCTCTTTGTTGGTATTGTGCTAGACTGGGCTTTTATTTTATTTCCCAAGCTTCTTGAGTTTTTTCCCCCTGGAGGATTCTCATCCATGGAATCCTTCCCAAGCCCTCTCTAAGTTTATTGAAATTAGCTCTCTTGAAGTCCAAATATATTAATAAATATATTAATAACATAAATAAGTTAATAACAACCAAATGTTACAATCCAATTAAAGATGAGAAGGGGGCAGGATGGGGGAAGGTGAGATTTGTTATTAGTTGGACAAACCACATTCACTATAATGTTCCTCCATTGGAGCCCCAAGCTAGCTGGCAGAGCCAGATCTTTAAGCTCTTACAAAAGTCAGGAGGGTTAGGGCTGACCTCACACTGGGGAGCCCTGCAAGATGTTCCAGAGGGCAGATGCTGCAGCAAGGACGTTCTTTCTCCTGGATCCCACCTGCCAGAATAATTGAGCTGATGGGGCCCACAGCATGCCTTCTCTGCCATCACAGGTAGGAAGGGCCAATACCAGTGTGATGAGATGGTCCTACAAATATCCTGGACCCATGCCATGAAGGGCTTTAAAAACGATTACGAACATCTTGAATTGCACCCAGAAGCAGACTGGCAGCCAATCCAGCTCATGGAGCAGTAGTGTTACATGGGCCATTCTTTGGGCCCCAAGAACTGCCCACATTGCCACACTCTGTACCAGCTGAAGATTCTGAATGAATGACTAAGTGCAGGGACTCTGATTCAGGAAAGATCACAACTGCAGCACAACCCAAAGTTGTGCAAAGGCTTCCTTAACCATGACTGCAAATTGCTTTATATTGTCCCATAAATTTAATATACTGGGTGACTTTGGGCCAGTCACTCTCTCTCACCTCTACCCATCTCATATAGTTGTTTGTGAGAAAAATAGGAGGAGGAAGGAATATTAGGTAATTTCACTGGCTTGGATTATTTATAAAAACAATAGAGGTGGGATAAAAACAAACAAACTTCTGACTATATTCAGAATTCTTATTGTGCACAGCCCTATATAGAAGCTAAAGAAATGGCTTGATCTGAGCATAATTGATAGTTTGAAGAGCAGGAGAAAACAAGGAACTGTTGTCTGGCAAATACTGTTGTCTGAGATCTGTCTTGGGCTCATCAAACTGACCACAAAGTATGTTCAGCCTGGCCCAAATGTCTTTTTACACATTTTTTTGCAGAATCTTATTTGCCAATGTGAGGAGGATGCAAGGTACAGATTAAACACCAAGACCAAGGTTCATCATAAACAATTCAGATTTTGTTCAGCAAATCATAAACTATTCAACAATGTATTCAGTAAACAAAACTGATCATCAATCAATGTCAATGTTGGCAAGGAATGCAAACATGCAGGATTTCCTAAACAGAAGGACAAAAGGGGCCAGCATTTCCATTGGAACTCATTATATGTATGGTTTAAAGGCTAATTAGCATAATACGTCAACTTCAGTAAAAAGATACAGAAAGGGCAGCTGCATCTATCTTTGTGTCTCCTTGCATCAAAATGAGATTAGGTTGTTGCTTCTACTTTACATTTCTGTAAGATTAATCAGACTTTGCTTTTTCTTAATCATAGGTATCTGCAGTTTGTCAAGTTTGCATAAGGGTAGAAAGAGATTGTAAATTTTATTCACTTGGCTGTTTATCTTTTCTATACCTTTGGTCTATTTTTTGATAAGGTGACCAATCGTCCTCCTTTAGGGAGGACAGTCCTTCTTTTGTAAGTTCTGTCCTCTCTCAAAAAGTGTCCTCCTACATGTCCTCCTTTTCGATATTTGAAGACTAATCTGTAAATCTCCATATTCGATCGATGCCAATCCGATCCGTTGCATGTGATGTGACGTATTTGTATTTGACATGACGATTCATCAAGGCTCGGTACAGTGCAGCAAGACGCGATTATGAGACGCATGTGCTCCGCACAGGAGAATTGTTTTGAGAGAGAGCGCCGCACGCAAGAGTGCGCCACACGCAAGTGGCTTTGTTTACTTCTTACTGAAACACGACACGGCACACACGCATGCATTAGACTCACTTTTTTTTCTTCAATTTATTTGTGTCCTTCTCATTGTAAAAAAGTTGGTCACCTTACTTTTGACAATGCCACCTTTTTCATAAATCTGTCAACTCATTTGTGAAGGCTTCTGCTTTAAAATGTTGCCTTGAATTGTGCATAACTTTATATATTAATAAATATTCAGCCTAATATAGCATATAATCAGAAGAGAGTTCCCTGGTTTCACTTTTTTTTAGCACTTCCTGGAGAAGGTACAAAATGTAGCTGACATTTTGCATATGCAAAGCAAAGATTGTGCCATTAAAATTAATCTCTTCCCTACATTTTAGGAACTTCAGGAAGTATTCTAAAACCAAGAGAACACCTCTTGCTGTAGAGGCAGGGAAAAAACATATACTTTATCAGGATGTAAAGCTTTTAGACATTTTGATCCAGGGAAATTGATTTCCTCAAATCCTATATTAATAAGGGAGAGGATCGGAAATTGAAAGGAAAAGAAAAGAATACATTATGGCTTGTACAGTCATCCTCGACGTATGACCATAGTTTCCATTGCTAAGCAAGACAATTGTAAAGTGAGTTTTATCCCATTTTATGACTTTTCTAGTCACAATTGTTAAGTGAATCACTGCAATTAAGTTAGAAACATAGCTTTTGTGTATTCCGTTTGTTGGCAATTGATGAAGACACATGGTGAAGCAACAAGTTCTTTATTAACCTTCTCATACAACCAAGCAAACAGCAAAAGGCACACAGGCCTTTTATAGGGCCTGAAACCCAGACAGTGTTAATCAATAGGAACTGACCATTTTCGCGCCTTGCACATGTGCACAATGCTGGCGCCGCTCTGTCTGGTCCCGGGCAGCTTTTGGTTTGCCCGGGACCGTTTGCAACAATTCTGAGCCTGCTTTTCTGCTCTAGCAGGCTCAGGACACAACAATAGCTATTAAGTGAATCTGGCTTCCCCATTGACTTTGCTTGTCAGAAGATCACAAAAGCTGATTACATGACCCCAGGACACTGTAATGTCATAAATACATGCCAGTTGCCAATCGTCCAAATTTTGATCATGTGACCATAAGGATGCAACAGGCGTTAAGTGTGAAAAATAATGTCACTTTTTTCAGTGCTGTTGTAACTTTGAACAGTTACTAAACAAATGCTTATAAATTGAGAATTACCTGCATGTGATGAACAGAAGCAAAGTCTCCATAGGCTTTGTGAGTATAGATCTGTAAAAGATGCATCTTTATATTCCTATATTGATTTGATGAGTACACATCTAACATTATTCTTTATTCTTAAAGAATTTTTAAAGATGAGTATGCATTTAATTGTTTTTTAAGTGTTGCTCATTATTTTCCTTCTTTCTTTCATCAAGTCTTCCTTTTTTAGAGTGACTTTTCTATGATATTTAATCCACCCCTACTCAAACAACAGATCAAGGATTAACTGCCTTTAGTATGATTTTGGAAGTAAAACTATAAAACAATGTATGTTTTCTAGCTTCTTTCATTTCTTAGTTTGATTAACTGTCAACTCTAGTTTTCTTTCACTAGTTAACATGCAAGATCAGCTACAAAAGGTCTCAGCATGCTGCCTGGGAAATTATGAGAATTAGTTTGTACACTTTAAAATTCCTAAACTTGTAAAACCTTGTGCTATATAACATAAGCTCCGAACCTATTATAAATATTTGACTCTTTCAGTCTTGGATAATCAATGTTTTGTGTTCCGTGTTGCCAGTTCAGAGAGAGGAAGTGATGCTCCAGGGCTTTGGCAAAATCAGAAATGAATTACAGATGCGTTAATGCAATGGCATGATTGGAAGAAAAAGTGCCAGGCCAGACTTTCACCTTGTTTTGTCACACACAATAATTTATTTAAGTAGAAGTCAGGTTTTGAAGATGTAAAATAAGAGACATTAAAAGCCACAGATTTAACAGGAACATAGAGTTTAATTAATTTCTGAGACAAGAATTGGTATTGCCTGAGGCAACAATTTCCTTAATCTCTATTTTTGTTTGGATTCATTCTGACAAGGAAAGTTCAGATTAAGCATCAGCTGGCTGTGAAATACTTCAATATTATGGACAAATTCAAACTTGAAACATTTTGAAAAGAGATGGTTTAAATGCCTCTCTACTAATGCCAACTTTAAAATATTTCAAGCCTTGCTTAACTTCATGCCTTCTTTTTGCTATTGTAGCTAAACAAATAAATGTGCTCACAAAAAGGGGCCTGGAAGAAGAAAACCATAAATGTACAAATTCATGCACCATTTGGCTTGAATCCATTGTAAACATTTGACCAAGACATTCAAAAATAGACATATCTATATCATAGTGACAATCAGGATATACAGTATATACTACATTTTGGAAAAAAGAGACATAAACTCAGGATTAAGAGAGTGAAGTATTAGTTGATGGCTGTACTGATCATATTGATATGGTGCACTTGGATTACCCCAAGGGTGAAGAGAAAGAGGAGGAGGAGGAGGAGGAGGAGGAGGAGGGGGGGAGGAGGAGGAGGAGGAGGAGGAGGAGGAGGAGGAGGAGGAGGACAGAGAGGAGGAGAAAGAGGAGGAGGAGGAAGAGGAGAAAATGAAGGAGAAGAAAAGGGGAAGAGGAGGAGGAAGAGGAATAAAATGAGGAGTATAATTCATTTAGGAACAATCAA
Organism: Protobothrops mucrosquamatus; assembly: GCF_001527695.2. Classification (NCBI taxonomy): domain Eukaryota; kingdom Metazoa; phylum Chordata; class Lepidosauria; order Squamata; family Viperidae; genus Protobothrops; species Protobothrops mucrosquamatus. The sequence goes on along the minus strand of NW_015386578.1, from coordinate 848,807 downwards.
AAGAACGTTGGCCATGTTCTAGGAGTTTTTGACATGATAGTTTTATTTATGTAATATATGTTGCTTATTGATCAGCAGAAGATCAAGAACTATTGGAAAGAACGTACAAAAGGACTCTATAGCAGTTTGATTTACCATCAAGATGACAGCCCAATTAGTGAAGAACCAAACATCTTAAAAGAAGTAGATTAGGCCATGGCGAAATTGCCTAACTGGAGAGCCCCAGGTATTGATGGAATACCTGTGGAATCACTAAGACCAGTGCCAGTTAACATTACCACTGCCCTGTGTCAAGAGATATGGACTATATATCAATGGCCTCAGAACTGGGAAAAGATCTGTTTTTATCCCATTGGTAAAGAAAGCGATGCCAGAAACTGCTCCAACTATTGAACAATTACATTGATTCTCATGCAATCAAGATTATGTTAAAAAAATCATTAAACAGAGCTATAGAATGTCATTGATCAAGAGTTAGCAGATGTAAAAGTCAGCTTTATAAAGGGGTGCAGCATTCAAGATCATATTGCCAATGTTAGATGGATGAAAAAGGATGAATATCAAAAGGATCGTTATATGTGTTTTATCTTTATATGTGAAAAAAGCTTTTGATTATAAATAACCTATGGCAGATTTGTGTGCTCTTGGTGTCCTAAATCACCTGATCAGACTTATCAAATCACAGGAGGTAACAATGAGAACATTTTAAGGCAACATAGATTGGTTCAGGATCAGTAAGGGAGTTAAGAAGGGATGTATTTTATCACCTTTTTTGTTCAATCCTATGCTGAAATGATCATGCAGAAATTAGATCTTGAACTGCCTGACATTGGAGTGAAGATTGGGGGAAGAACCATAAATAATTTGAGATATGCAGATGATATAACATTATTGGCTGAAAAAAGGAAGATCTGGGGAAAAAATGATCTGAAAAATCAAGAATGAAAGTGAAAAAGACCCAGGATTGAATCTTAACTTCAGGAAAACAAAGATAATGACAACAGCTGCAGATGGACATCAGACATTTCAAATCAACAAAGAGTGTTGAAAGAAAAATCATCAGGTCCGGTCCAAGCCAGGAATAAATAAAAATGGAAGCTATTTGGAAAGAAGGTTTGTTTATTGAAGAGCAGAACAGCAGCGGCATGCAGTTCTGGGACAGCTGACAAAATGGAGTTGGGAGAGGTGGGCTTTTATACCTTCTTTGGGCTTTGTATTTGAGGTTCTTCCTGTTCCTGTGGCTTTGTTTTTGAGGTTCTTCCTGTTCCTGTGCAATATACTTTGACCTGGGCTTGAGTGTGCCCTTTTGGTATTCTAATGGTGGTTGGTTAATCCTATTAGGTCATAAAGGTCATATCCTGCTTCTCTGGGGCTGTGGCTGAAGGCATTTTGCATATGAATTATGTGGCCCCCAAATCTGCATTTCTAAAAGCTGGCCTCTGTCTGGGAGAAGGAAACTGGGGGCTGGTTTCTGCCTAAGATTTTTCTCCATTATTTATTTGGGAAAATATAATATTCTGTCTATTTTTAATATCCCCCAAAATATTTCCTTCTCTAGGAGGGTGGGTGGGTGCTGACTTCCAACAGGAGGAAATTGAATTAGTTTGAGAATTTATCTTTCTTGGATCCAAAATAGTTCATGATGACAGTTCTACTCCTGAAATCAAACACTGGATAACCTTAAGCCGCATTGCAATGGTTAACAAAGATCTGCAAAAGCAAAAATATTGATATAAATACAAAAAGCAAGTTAGTTAAAGCAATAACTTCCTGTATAATGATGCATGGGTGTAAGAATTGGACATTAAGAATGACTGACCAAAGAATTGACACCTTTGAAGTATGGTGCTGGCATAAATTACTGCATATAACATGGACAGCCAGAATAATTAACAGAGATGTATTAAATTGTATAAATCCACACACATCACTAGAAGCTAAAATCATAAGACCATGTTGGATTTTACTTTGGCCATATCATGCGTGTAGATTCATTGGAGAAGGAAGTGATGCTAGGAATGGTTAATGGAATAAGAAGTAGGGGCAAACAAAGAACATGCTGGCTTGATAACATCATATCTGCTGTAAAGTTGAACATCCAACTATTGAAAGAAGCTGTTCTTGACAGGATAGCATGGAGAGCACTTGCCTATTAAGTCGCCAAGAGTTGGACACAACTAAATGGTTAAATCAATACTGTTTTCCTGATTGTAGTTTAGTGCTTTACAATGGAATTAAAAATATTAAACAATAAAATTACTATATGGTGTTACTACACAAATTTTGAAGACTAAAATAATATATCAATAACTCCCTATATAATTAGCTAAGAATTTTGGGTCCTTGGTGCTCTATGAGCGTAGTTACTTACTTGCAGATATTTCATTATCCAACTGGGTAACACCATCAATTCTAGAAAGGAATGGAATTTGCTCTCTTTTTTATATACTAGTGGTTTCCCATGTTAATTTTGATGGGAATGGTTCATTGATTAGGCTATTGATTACTGTCAGCCAAGAAGTTTTTAAATGGTGATATACATCATGTTCCGAGAATTTAGCAGGTAAACGTTTTTAATCAGGAAATTCTGTAAGGGCTGCCTTTTTCAGGTTCAATTTTCTTGTCTTGAAAGAACAATGATACAAGTTTTTCTTTAATAATGCTTTTATAAAAGTAACCTATAAAGAAGCACTTATTAAAGCAACAACTGAGTTTTCTGGCTTCTGCCAAGATCATTTCTACATTTTTCAATCAGAATAGAGCTGGAAGGGATCTTGGAGGTCTTCTATCCAACCCCCTGCTCAAGCAGGAGACCCTGTATTATTTCAGACAAATGACTGCCCAGTCTCTTTTTAAAAGCTTCCAGTGATGGATAATCCCGAACTTCTGAAGGCAAGCCAGTTGATTGTTCTTACTGTCAGGAAATTTCTCCTTAATTTTAGGTTGCTTCTCTCTTTGGTTAGTTTCCAACTATTGCTTCTTGTTTTGCTTTCTGGTGCTTTGGAAAATAATAATAGTAATAATAATAATAATAATAATAATAATAATAATAATAATAATAATAATAATAATAATAATAATAATAATAATAATAATGATGATGATGATGATGATAAAGTTGGAAGGGACCTTGGAGGTCATCTAGTCCAACCCCCTGCTCAGGCAGGAAACCCTATAACATTTCGGACAAATGGCTGTCCAGTTTCTTCTTAAAAACTTCCAGTGTTGGAGCATTCACTGCTTCTGGAGGCAGGTTGTTCCACTGGTTAATTGTTCTAACTATCAGGAAGTTTCTCCTTAGTTCTAGGTTGCTTCTCTCTTTGGTTAGTTTCCACCCATTGCTTCTTGTCCTGCCTTCAAATAGGTTGACCCCCTCTTCTTTGTGACAGCCCCTCAAATATTGGAACACTGGTATATGTCATTCTTACTCCTTCTTTTCACTAGACTAGCCATACCCATTACTGAAACTGTTCTTCATATGTTTTAGCCTCCAGCCCACTAATCATCTTTGTTACTCTTCTCTGCACTCTTTACAGAGTCTTAATATCTTTTTTATATTGCAGTGACTGTTGTGTTTTCGGTTCGCAAGCAATTGACGAAGACACATGGTGGAAAACAATAGCTCTTTATTCTCCTTCTCCAACTCCAAGCAAAGAGCAAAAAGCCTTTTATAGGGTGTAGCGGGGACTGCCTGAGAGTGCTTGCAGGAGCTTGACTGGGAAGGGGAAGATTGGGACAGCTGCAGTTGGCTTGGGTGTGGCTGGCGTGAGTGGAAGGAGGAAGGATAGAAAAGGGAAGAAAAGGAGAAGGCCGGTGTGGTTGGAGTTGAGAGGAGAAGGTCTGGAAGCTTATTTTATTTTTCTATCAAGGGTATTTTAAATAGAGGCTAGATAGAGTGAAGTTTTATTGCTTCCTCCGTGGAAGGATATCTGAGACGGAGGCAAGCGAGAGTGTGAAGTAAGGGAGTTGGCTGCGGTTTCTAGCCTCGGATTTTAATAATAAAGAGTAAGGGAGGGGGTGGTTTTGAATCCTGAAACCTGAAGAAGAATTCTAGAGAAGAAGACCAGGAGGAGAGAGACTGGTGGTGCCAACTGTTGCTGTGGACTTTGGAGGCATCTGGACTGTGGCCATCGCTGCTGGCATAGGTGCTGGGACATGGTGGGGGGAGTTGCCCTGGGGGATGAGCCATTGCCATAACATACTGGCCATCGTTGTTATTGTTACCATCTGGAGCCGGGGTTTACCCCCCCCCCCCATTTCATCGGATTCTGAACGATTGCTCAGGGGCCTGTTACTCCTGCTGCTAAAGCAGCCCTGAGCTGTTATATACATCTTCAGAGCATCAACCACTGAGACTGGTTAAGTTCATGCCTGAAAGTCCTGCTTCAACAAGAAGAGCCTGCCACCCATTAATGCTGCATGAGCTCTGGTTGTAAGACATCTCGTCGACCTCTAAAGAACATTGCTGCAAGGCTGGACAAGGGGGGACGTGGCTGGGAGGGCCTGGACATTGGCAGCCTCTGAGGAGGTAGCGCTACATTATAAATTGTTCTTATTACATTTATAAATTTCTCCCCAAAATCCATAGTTTGTAATTGGCTTATCATGAATTGCCAGTTCACATTGTTGAATGCCTTCTGTGCGTCCAGGAACACCAATGCCATCTGTTTCTCGGGGTGTGTTTCATAATATTCTAATGCATTCAATATAATTCGCATATTGTCTCTAATCTGTCTTTTGGGTAAGAAGCCATTTTGATCCGAATGTATAAATTCATTTAAAAACTTTTTAAGTCTTTCCGCCATTATTGATGCAAATATTTTGTAANAGGCCGGTGTGGTTGGAGTTGAGAGGAGAAGGTCTGGAAGCTTATTTTATTTTTCTATCTAGCCTCTATTTAAAATACCCTTGATAGAAAAATAAAATAAGCTTCCAGACCTTCTCCTCTCAACTCCAACCACACCGGCCTTCTCCTTTTCTTCCCTTTTCTATCCTTCCTCCTTCCACTCACGCCAGCCACACCCAAGCCAACTGCAGCTATCCCAATCTTCCCCTTCCCAGTCAAGCTCCTGCGAGCACTCTCAGGCAGTCCCCGCTACATAGGGTGAGGAACCCAGATAGTGCTAACCAATAGGAACGCAGCGTTTTCGTGTCTTGTGCATGCGCACAAGGCTGGTGCCGCTCTGTCTGGTCCCAGGCAGCTTTTACAATGCCCGGGACCATTTGCAATCTTTCTGGGCCTGCTGACTTTCCTCAACAGGCCCAGGACACAACACCCCTCCCCCCTAGATAGAACACACACACAATTCCAATTTTTTTACAATAATACTAAAATAAAAGGAAATAATATTCTACTCCATACAACACCCTTCTATAACTAATAGGGTTGGCTAACCAACCACTCTCTAATGTGGGCTTCGCGTGTCTATCTATTTTCCCAACGTAGGTTCACCTCCATGACCTAGACTTGTAAGGTCCCTTGTGTTGACAGGAACCTCACATAATTGCCTAGATGCTTAGGAGGGGCCTTAGCCCGTTGCGACCTACGCAAGGTTAGGGAGGGGGCCTGGCTTGCCAGCTCACCTGCTCGGCTAGGCAGACCAGGACTTGTACTTAAGGGCACCGGGCCTACTGGCCCGTCTGATGGACTCGCTAGACCAGGACTTTTATGCACACGTTTTGCAGGTGACCCCTGGGGAGGCGTACTGGCGAAATTGCCAGAGCTCTTTCCAGGCTCCTTTAGAGCAGCTGGAATTCCCCAACCTTCTAAATTGGCTGAGGATTCCCCAACTATCCTGGATGGCTCCAGGGAATTTAATCCCTCGAGCCCACGACCAGTCTTGGATGTGACCTGCATTGCAGGAGTGCCCCAATCGTTCCAGTCCCCAGTGGCTGAAGTGCCAGAGTCAGGAGCCGCCTCTATGGCAAACTCCTCCTCAGGTGAATCCCTGTTTGGAGCTCTTGCGGATACTCATGACTCCCTATTCGACGCAATAGCTGAACCATGAGGATGCCCGTGCTCCACCCCTGGGAAATCCCTAGTGTCCTGAGGTACTTCCCAGGAGCAATGGGGCAGGGTCTCAGGATGTTGACCTGAAGTGTGATCTGGCTCCTGGGCCCCCTCCCCCCCAAGAGTGGAGGCAGGGGTGGAAGCATCATGGGACAACCGCCAGCGCAGTTGATCGATGTAATGCCTCAGGACGCAACCATCTCCCAGGGTCACTTCGTATGATAGAGGTCCAGAGATCTTGCAGATGACAGCAGGGACCCAGAGGTGTCCAGGACCATAGTTTCTAGCCCAGACCGGATCGCCCACCTGAAATCTCCTAGGTGCCCGCGGCTGTGACACCTGTGAAGCCACCCGGTCAGGGTGCAGTCTATTGAACTTAGTAATGAGGCGGCGACCCCAGTGCAGTTCAGCTGGGCTCTTCCCGGTGGCAGTGCATGGTGTGGTGCGATGTGCAAGAAGGAAATCTGCTAACCTGTGATGCCAGCTGCCGTATATTAGTCTTTTGAGTGCGTCTTTGGTGGTGTGCTTGCCCGTTGGTGGAAGGGTGAAAGGGAGCAGACGTTGCATGCTGGATCAGGTTGGCCTGAAGAAAAGCCTGGAACTCAGAAGATGTAAATTGAGGACCATTGTCAGATACAAGCACATCTGGAAGGCCATGGGTTGCAAAAATTCCTCTTAACACCTGGATTGTCCTGGCAGTAGTAGTGGAGGAGACAGGTACAACCTCTAGCCACTTGGAGTGGCTATCCACAAGGATAAGGAAGAATTGCCCCTGAAAGGGCCCAGCATAATCTAAATGTACCCGTGACCAAGGGGTGTGCGTCTCCTCCCACCTCTGTACTGGGGCCTGAGGCATCTCAGGCCATGATTGTTGGCACACTTGGCACCCGTGCACCTGAGCTTCGATAGCTTTGTCAAGCCCAAGCCACCAAAGATGGCTGCGCGCAAGCGCTTTCATGCGCACAGTTCCTGGATGACCCTCATGCAGTGAGGACAAGACCCTAGACCTCAGTGAGGCAGGAATAACTACTCTACTCCCCCATAATAGGCACCCATTAAAGGTAGACAGTGCGTTTCTTCTTTGCCAGAAACTTTGAAATGTCGCATCTGGACACGTGTCAGGCCATCCTGACAATATGCATGTCAGCACGCGTGCAAGCGTGTGATCAGTGGCAGTCTCTGCAGCCACATCCCTAGCATTGAGGGGAGATTCAGGCAACTCTTGAATAGAAAGAATATTAATGGCAGGAGCAGGGTCTGCCTCTACCTGTTTCAGAGGTAGTCTGCTTAGGCCATCTGCATGGCCCATCTCTTTTCCAGGTTTGTGAACTAAAGTGTAGTCATATGCTGACAGGAAGATGGACCATCTCAGCATACGAGGAGAAATGATATGAGGTGTCTGTTTGTTGGTTGTAAACAACCCCAGCAGAGGCTTGTGGTCTGTATAGACCGTGAAGTGGCGGCCATATAAGAAATCATGGAATTTCTTAATGCCAGCCACTATTGCCAAGACTTCTCTGTCAATCTGAGCGTAATTCTGCTCTGCAGATGACAGAGTCCTTGAATAATAGGCCACAGGGACTTGTGTCCCATCAGCCTTCAGATGACTAAGTACTGCTCCCACTCCATAAGGAGATGCATCACATGCGATGCAAACAGGCAGTTGCTCATTGAAATGCACTAAAACAGCATTAGAAGTGAGCAAGGCCTTAATCTCATTGAAACTCCTGTCATGGACTTTAGTCCACTGCCATGAAGCCTGCTTGTCTAAGAGCCTATGTAACGGCTCTGCCACAGAGGCCTTATGTGGGAGGAATGCATGCTAGAAATTCAAGAGTCCCAAAAGGCTTGTAGCTCAGTCTTGGACTTTGGACTTGGGGCCTGCTGAATAGCTTGCAGTTTGTCTTCAGGGTGAATGCCTTGGGCATCAATCCTGAAACCCAAGAAGTCAGTTGAAGTGACTCCTATCTTACATTTATCCTGCTTTAACTTAAGGCCTGCTTTGCGAAAATGAAGCAAGACAGTCCTTAATCTCTCTGCTAGATTTTGAGATGACTCCCCAGCAATGAGGACGTCATCAAAGTAGGGGCAGACCCCAGGAATACCTCAAAGTGTGCTCTCCATTACACTTTGGAATATGCCAGGGGCTACATTTACCCCAAATTGCAATCTCTTGACCTTGAAGGCCCCCCTGTGAGTTACAATAGTCTGGGCTTCTGCAGCTGCCTCATCAACAGGTAGCTGTTGATAGGCCTGTGCCAGGTCAAGTTTCGCAAAGATGTGCCCCCCCTTGAGGGAGGCCAGAATGTGGCTTACAACAGGAACTGGATAAGTGTGCTGTTGCAACGCCTTATTCAGTGTACATTTGTACATATACGTATTTGTACATATACGTATTTCCCCATTAGCCTTTAGAGGTGTTACTATGGGGGTTTCCCATGGACTAGAATCCACAGGTTCTAAGATGCCCTGCTGGAGCAATTTGTCCAGCTCAGCATCTATTTTACCTTTGAGGGCAAAAGGTACCCTTCTAGGCTTAACCCTGGTGGGCGTGATAATTGGGTCCAACCGTAGCTCAATGGGAGGCCCCTTGTAGGATCCTAGCTCTGAACTAAACACATCTGCAAACTCCTTGCAGACCTCTGCAAGGCTTGACGTTTGCAAATGGTGCAGCCCAGTTACCTGGATTCCCAGAGCCTCAAACCAATCTAGTCCAATAAGACTTGTACGTTCACCCCCAACTACCACCACATCTAGGAGACCTTCAAAATCCTTAAGCTGCACCTTAAGGGTGGCCTCCCTCTTAACACACACCATAGAATTCTGAAAATCTGTAAGTATTAGATTCGATGGCCTGAGTTTAACTCGAAGGCCACTACTACTACAAATCCTTTTGAATGTGTTAATTGAAATAATGGAGAGAGTGGACCCAGTGTCCAACTCCATTAATAAGGGAACCCCTTGCAACCTTACGTTAATGGAAAGTTTTTTCTTAAGGGGCTTGTGTGTCCCTGTTTTTAGAATGCTCCTGCGCGATGCGCAGAAACCCACCCTGTGTTGGCTGGGGACCCTGGTACCTTTCTGAAGCAATTCTTCCTGAGGTTTGACCTTCTGGCAACCCAAACAGATGGATGCGATGTGGCCTTGCCTGCCACACGCCCGGCAAATGGCAGAGCGGAACCTGTAATCAGCTTGCTTGTGGCGTTCTCCGCACCTGAAGCATTGAAGAGCTGCTGGGGCCTTGTCTGGACATCCCTTCTGCCTCCTCTCAGCTGGCTAGTGAAGTCTGTCCACCTCCTCTTCAGGATCCACTTCTGATCCTTCTCGAGCATCCTCTTGATGGACGGTTGCTGTGTCCGGAGGGTTTCTGGCGAGCCGCAAGGCCTTCACAGCCCCACCAGCTGCTTCCTCAGCTGCCACCTCTCATAAGGCATCTTGGAAGGAAACATCTTCTTTTGCAAAGATCTTCTGTTGTAAGTCTCTGCTCCTTAAGCCGCAAACGAAGCGATCTCGCAGCCTCTCTTCCAGATCCTTGAACTCACAAGGCCTGGCCACTTGCCTTAAGGCAGCAATAAAGTCCGCAGCAGATTCACCTGGCCTCTGGTCTCTGTGCTCAAACGCGTGCCTCTGGTCTCTGTGCTCAAACGCGTGCCTCCAACTTCAGCTGGAAGTGTTCCTTCAGCATCTTTTTCAGATCAGCATATGTTACTGACTCGAGAGGTGCAGGGGCCACCAGATTTTCTGCGATGTCGAAAGCTTCTTGTCCACAGGCACACAAAAGAGTTGCTGCCTTCAGGCCATCTTCTCTTATCTCATTTACTCTAAAGTAATTCTCCACCCGTGCTACGTAGGAATTCCATCTCTCTGGGTGGGAGACATCGAAATCAGTTAAGCGGCCAATCTTTGACATCGTAAAGTTTACGACCTTCACCAATCGCTTCCCTTTACAAGCTGATGTTTGGGAAAGGGTCCTGTAGCCGAGCTCATTCCCCAGCGACGCTGTACTGGCAGAATGGGACGCTGATGCAGACACCGTCTTCCCTCGTCAGGACTTCCTGGGTAAGTCCTTCTTCATTTCTTAAGCTTGCAAAGGATCCCACCTTCGTCGCCAGTGTTGTGTTTTTGGTTCACAAGCAATTGACGAAGACGCATGGTGGAAAACAATAGTTCTTTATTCTCCTTCTCCAACTCCAAGCAAAGAGCAAAAGGCTTGCAGGCCTTTTATAGGGTGAGGAACCCAGATAGTGCTAACCAATAGGAACGCAGCGTTTTCACGCCTAGCGCATGCGCACAAGGCTGGCGCCACTCTGTCTGGTCCCGGGCAGCTTTTACAATGCCCGGGACCTTTCTCCAGCACTGAGATGGAGACTCCACCATTGGGTAGTAGACTGTATTCCTGCCCAATCAGATCAAGTCAGCCAAAGTTGCCACGCCCGTCCTGGACCGTTGGTCTCCAGTCTTTGACTTGATCTTGCCCAGGACAGACGTTGCAAGTTTGGCTCTAGGCAGGTACAGTCATTGGTGGATTTCCATTCCCTTTCC
>NW_015386578.1:826479-836167 GCF_001527695.2 Protobothrops mucrosquamatus | reverse complement strand
AGTTAGTTTGGTGAGCCACAACGTCTTGCTGTCAGTCAATGGCTACGCTCGCGTCAAAGACTGGAGACCAACGGTCCAGGACGGGCGTGGCAACTTTGGCTGACTTGATCTGATTGGGCAGGAATACAGTCTACTACCCAATGGTGGAGTCTCCATCTCCGTGCTGAGAAAAGGCGTTCAGGTAAGACAACGCCCCTTTGCAACCTTTCTGGGCCTGCTGAGTTTCCTCAACAGGCCCAGGACACAACAGTGACCAAAACAGGATGCAATATTCCAAATGTGATCTTACCAAGGCCTAATAAAGAGGTACTAACAAACACTTCACGTAATCTTGATTCTATCCCTGTTAATGCCGCCTAGGATTGCATTGGCTTTTTTGGCTGCTGCCGCACACTGCTAAGTCATATTTAAGTGATCATCCACTAGGACTCCAAGGTCCCTCTTACAATTACTGTTTTTCAGCCAGTAATCTGTACTTTAATTTGTACTTGTACCTTTGTTTTCTCCTGCCTAGGTGTAAAGCCTTGCATTAAATTTCATTTTGTTGGATAGAATCCATTGTTCAAGTCTGTCAAGGTCTGTCAAGAACATTATTCACTTTCCTATCCATTCTTTACATAAAGTCTAGACAATTTTATTTTTTTCTTGATTTTAACTTATTGAAATATTGTCTAAAACTAAATATTTCAATTACATCTTTTTTGCTTTCCTTCTACTTGATGCTTTGCTGAGGGGATTTAAATGTCTTCCTACCTCAGTTTTGCAACTCTTTCCATTAAATCTTTACAAGATACCAGCTGTGAAAACAGACTTTATCTTGTCTGTTGATGATCCTGATATACATTTTGGCAAGAGAAAGCTATACTTCAAGGTTTCACTAGACAATGTGGGTCAAAAAGTCAAAAGGCAATCACAACTGTGCCATCAAGGCCTTGCTCTTTCTTTACATACATTACCATCTTACTATTCTGACCTGCTTCCTATAGAAATCATTGCTGTTCCATCTCTCTAGCAACTTAATCTGGCATCCAATTCTAGTACAAAACCAAGTGAAAAAAATGATTGTCTTTAATTCCATCTGTCTGATGACATACCAGACCACATATTTTTATTGCAAATTTCTCTATTCACTGGCATAGTGGCCCCAGAATTTTATGAATACTTTAAGTTTTATGGAAGCTTTCTTCTTCTGGAAAGGAATAGGGGCAACAGAAGGGACAGCTGACAACAGGACAAGCCCCCATTGCCCCCTTGATCTCCTCCTTCCTCCAGCATCCCAGCTTGATGCAGATTTAATTGATCCTTGCCTCACAGCGGAAACTTGCTTCAAATTGTATTCATCAACAAATTGCAGCAATTAAAAGAGAGGAGGGGCTAGGAGCAAAGGACAGTAATTTAGCTGTAATTAGACTTTGGGGGAGAAAAGTAAGGACAGAGAGGAAATTGGCATATTAAAATAATACCCTTCCACATATCTTTGTAGCTGGGTCAGACCCCAAATTGATTATTATTAATCCTGAAAGTGAGTACTGATGATAGGTATGATAGGCCTTCAGAACTTAATTTCAGTGGCATTCAACTACCTCTTGTTCCATAATTTCTTTTTCAATCTCAAAAATTCATTCTGAACTGCATAAATGACAAAAACAAAAAGCACAAATGCATGGTTGTCCAGTAAGGTGGTGAAGAAGGAAGCAAAAAAATAAAGTATAGCAGAAAGAAGCTTGTATGGTGACATTACAATACAGATTTTGCCATTTTGGCTTCAATGCAGTTATAAGGACTCTTACAAATATTTTATTTCTAAACAGGTGTATTGGGGCTCACCTTTTCAATTGAATAAGTGGCCCACCTGTGCAGGGCAAAAAGCCACCATTTCTTAAGAACTCTTAAGTTTTTTGCTTAGTGGTATCTCTCTACCTCCAAGGATAAGGTTGTTAAGGCAAAGGAAACAGAATATTTTCCCCTGGGGTCAACAAAATTAGACTTAAATAAGTTGAAGCAAAAGTAGATTTCTTTCCCTCCCACCCCAAAAAAAAGAACTGGAAATGAGATTGCCATTTCTTGCTGCATTAGCTGTGGCATATCTTCAAGCACAGTCATTCTATTCTTTGATGAGAAGAGGAGAAGGGGAGAGAATAAAGTGGGAAATGGGGGAAGGAAGAGAAACAGAGGTAGGCTATAACGAAATTGTCTGGACAGACTGCAAAGTCAAGGTTTTCCCCAGAAACTGCAACAGCTGTCAAGAGCATCTGTTTCTCCATGCTTCCCACATGATCTTATGTGACCTGGGAGCTGGAAGAACTACAAAAGGAGTCCAGACTTTTGTTTTACCAGCACCCTCTTCAGACAGACAGCTGGGAAGGCATATGTAGAAGAGGGAGGGAAGGGCAAGGGGTGTGTGTGTTGATAGTGGTGGGGATAAAAGCCTGTGGTTGATCCCTGAGTTGAAAGCAGCCTGATGCAAATGATATTCCCAATTAAACCTTCCATAGACATTATTCCAAAAGCCTGTGAGATCCTCAGCCAATCTTGTTGCACCCTTCATGGGAGGAACAAATTAGTCTTTCGCTATTTTTTTTTCATATTTCAGTTTAGACTTTTGAGGCATATAAGGTAATCAACTTTGTACTGAACATGTGTAGACTTTTATATTATTATGTTTACTATTTGTTTATTATTAGATTTTTTCCCATCTTTATTGTTGGTTAACTCAAAGAGATTATATATATTTAATACTCCTGCTTCCTATTTTCTGTACTACAACAACCTGAGATCGGTTAAGCTGAGAGAGATTGATTGAGACACCAGTCAAATTGAGTTGTTAATTGATTGGGGGAGGGGTGGATGTGTGGTGTAAGTTTTTATTTTAACTGGAGTTTCAGTAGCAACAACAGTGCAGTTTAGAAGAACCACTCTGTCAAGGCTTCAAAAGTATTCAGTTGTCAGCTGGATTCTTAGATCATACAAAGTCTTAATGTTATTATATTTTAGGGTAATGTGTTAATGAATCCAGCTGATGGGATTTATAAACCATGGTTTATCACTTGGGGTAGAGGTGCATCACTTCAGGCTGTAGGGTATTTCTGTGGTTCCCAAACTCTTACAAGCAGTCCTCTAATACTGCAAATATTACTACTACTTGTAATTTCTTCTCTTTTTTTGTTCTTCTTCAGATCTGTTTTCATTTGTCTGAAATGGTCTAGGCCTAGGGTTTCCTGCCTGAGCAGGGGGTTGGATTAGAAGACCTCCAAGGTCCCTTCCAACTTGGTTATTCTGTTATTGTTCTATCCTGGAGGGTTTTTGATGTATTGACTTTCTTCTTAAATGTTTTCAACAATTACAAACCACCCAGAGTTATTGAAAGTTGGTTGGTGTATAAATTTATTTTATTTTTTTTAAAAAAAGCAAAAAGGGATGGTAAAATATTAAATATATGGATAGACAGTAATTGCACTATCTGTATTTAATTACAATTAAAGAAATTTAAATGAAAACAAATGATATTCAGATTTTTTATGATCCTACTTGTAAGGACCCACCTCAGCTAAGCCACCAAAGAAAGCAGAACTCTTGAAACAGGCATTATCTCAAAAGGAACTTTTATTAGGGGCTAGTGATAGCAGGGAAAACAAGGCGAGGTCTGAGAAAAAACCCAGGAAAGCAGTATATTAAAAGCAATATTCAATACTCCTCCCAGGGTCTCAGTGTTCATTTGAATTCCAGCCAATCCACAGGAGGCATAGTGTTTTGATAACTGGCTTCTTTGACCCGTTCTTTCAAGGTCTCTCTCACTTTCATTTCCTTCTGGCTCCAAGTGCAACTGTCTCTCAGATAAGGGTGATACATTTCATACCCTGGGGGAAGGGCACAATAGCAAGACAGTGCAAAGGACTCCCAAAGCATCCCCCCTCTCAACAGAATGGCAGGCCCCAAAGAAAGTTTAAAGATTCAGGAATAGGCCTAAGGAAACAATGTATTTCTTTGGGGACCTGACATATGAACACCCCTAGAAAAAAGACAAATCCTCCTGTAAAACACAAAAGATGGAAAGGGGGAGAAAACAAGCAAAACAATAATATTAATTAGGCTTATTAGGATACTTAGAGTGAAAACATTTAAGTAATGTAGGAGCACTAATATGTTTTTTATATACCCACTCATTTTGAGAGGATGGAAGATTTTTCCAAGCTATTAAATACTGGGTAGAACCATGATGTTTACAGGAGTCTAAAATGTCTCACACTTCGAAATGTTGTTCACCCTCGACCAATATGGACATGGGCACTGGAGGAGCTGGAGGCCTAAGATTTGAAATGTTCTTAGGTTTGAGTAAACTACAATTAAAAAAGCATGAATTTGTCGTAGGCTCTTAGGGAGCTCTAATTCAACGGTCACCGGTTGATAGTGCGTTTAATAGGGAACAAACTTAGGATCCAATTTTTTAGAAGGTTGTAAAGATTGCAAGTATCTAGTAGAGAGATAGACCTTATCTCCAACCCCAAAGGTTTCTGCTCTACCCTCTTTTTGTCTGCCTGAACCTTATAGGCTTCATCTAGGGCTTTTCGTACTATAGGCCAGGTATTTTGCAACTGTTTAATCCACTCTTACAAAGATGAAATATCAGGTTCCCTAGTGGGCAATATCTTCAATTCCAGTATGGGAAGAAATATCTGACCATTAGCAACCTGAAAAGGAGTATAACCAGTACTTGAATGCACAGCATTATTGCAAGCAACCTCAGCAAAAGGCAACAAATCAGTCCAATTATCTTGTTGATAGTTGATAAAACATCTAATATACTGTTCTAGATCTGTTCTAGATCTGTCCCCCAATTCATCTGAGGATGATAACTAGATGATAACCCCTGACTAGAACCCAAAAGGTCCAAAAAGAGTTTCCCGAACTTGGAGGTGAATTGAACCCCCCTGTCCAAAATTATATATTGTGGGGCACTGTGAAAGCTGTAGGTGTGTTGCACAAAAAGTTTAGCCGGTGTTTTGGCTGTTGGGATCTTTGGGCATGGGATGAAATGGGTCTGCCTGGAGAACGGGTCCATAACCACCCAAATGACTGTATTTCCAGTGCTTTCAGGAAGCTCCAAAATAAAGTCCCATAGAGATTTCTCTCCAAGGTGCTGAAGTGCTTGCCACCGGCTGCAATAGTCCTGGCACTTTTCCTTGCCACCGCTAGGGGCAGCTAGCTACATAGCTTTCTATGTCCTTTTTCAAAGAAGGCCACCAAAATTGCCTTTTGAGCAGATGTAGAGTTTTTACAAACCCAAAGTGTCCAGCAATTTTTAAATCATGCCCAGCTTGCATCACTCTCAGCCTTAGAGCTGCTGGAATGTATATTTTCTCTCCGACTCAAGCCAGGTCATCTTTTATTAAACACAAGTTCTTATGGCTTTGAAGCCACTCATAGGTTTCCAGAGCTTTCTTGAACTCTTGGCCCGCCATCGGATCTATCAGCACCTTAGCCCTTGTTTGTATTCAAGTAGTGACAGGTGCTGCTAACTGTTTGGGAGTTAGGAATGGTTTAGTTACTTCAGGTTTAGCACTATTATATTGCGGCATCCTAGACAGGGCATCTGCCAGGAAATTCTTCCCCCCAGGAAGGTAATGAATTGCAAAATTGAACCAGTGGAAATGCTGAGACCACCATGCTTGCTTAGGGGACAGCTTCCTAGGTGTTTTCATAGCTTCAAGATTCTTGTGATCAGTCCACACCTTTACTCCCTCTAGGAAATGCCTCCAGATTAGGAGGGCCCACCGTACAGCATAGGCTTCCTTCTCCCAGACTGCCCACCACTGTTCAGTCTCAGATAAATTTTTAGAGGTATAAGCACAGGGCTGCAGTTGGCCTCCTCATTTCTCTGGAGGAGAACTGCTCTCATGGCCATGTCACTAGCGTCAGCCAGAATAACAAAAGCTTTCTCTGGGTCCGGGTGCTTCAGTACCAGCTCTGCCAAGAAAAGCCTCTTTAGTTTCTCAAACATGGCTTGACACTCCTCTGTCCATTTCAGCGGTTGGCTGGGTTTTGGTTTGTCCCCACCTTTGGTTTTTAAGAGATTTGTGATGGGAAGTGCAATTTGTGCGAATGAAGGAATAAACTGCTGGTAAAAATTCGCAAAGCCTAAGAAACACTGTAATTGCTTCCTAGTGCGAGGGGGAGCTCACTCCAATACAACTCACAGTTTGTCCTGGTCCATCTCCTCCCCCTTGCTTGAGATGCGATAGCCCAAATAAACAATGCGGTCTTTGTGGAATTTGCATTTTGAGAGCTTGGCATATAATTTGGCAGAGCGCAATTTATTTAATACCGCTCTGACTAGTTTAATGTGCTCTATCTTGGTCTCGGTATAGATTAAGATGACATCAAGATAAACCAAAAACCCCTTATACAGGTGCTCATGAAGAACCTCGTTGATCAGTTGCATAAAAACAGCAGGAGCCTCCTGCAGTTCAAAAGGTAGCACCTTGAATTGAAAACAGCCCATGGGGCAGTTGACAGTGGTCTTCCATTCATCCTCCTCACATATTCTTATTCAATAGTATGCCTCCCACAAGTCTAGTTTAGAGAAAATTTTCCCTTTCAACAGATGTGCTAGCATGTCTCTCATTAGGGGGAGAGGGCACATATTTCCCATACACACTGCATTCAGACCCCTATAATCAATGCAGAGACAAAGCAACCCATCCATCTTTTCTCTGAATAGCATTAGAGAACGGTAGGCTGGATGGCTGGATGAACCCTTGTGCCAATTTTTTGTCAATGAACTTGTGAAGTTCATTCAATTCCCTAGGGGTCGTGGAGTACATCTTTGGCTTTGAGAGTTTCCCCCTGGGACAATTTCAATGGCACAGTCTGTGGGTTGATGGGGCTGGAGCTCATCCGATCTCTGCTCACCGAACACTTCAACTAAGTCCCGGTGGGAGGCTCTGCAACTCCTGCTTGCTGAGGGCGGAGGCTAACTCATGTCATAATCCATGCCTCCTGCTCTTTTCTCTGAATGGGGGAGGGGCCCTCTTCTTCAGGAATTTTTGGCGCCCCTCTCTCCAATCGACTATGGGGTTCCATTTCTTTAGCCATGTCAGGCGCAGCACTAATGGCCACTCCATACCAGGAGCTACAACAAATACTAAAGTCTCTGAGTGATCTCCCATGGAAATTTGCAATGGTTTGGTGGCAAAACTGGTGGGGACCCTCCCTGCGACTGACTCATCGAATTGGCAAAAGGTGATCTCCTGAGAAGTATTCCCAATTCCTCTACCAGCTTTGGGCTGATTAAGCAGTGGGTGCATCCTGAGTCCAGTAAAGCTGCTAACTTTACTCTCTTCCTGGTGCCCAGTATGGACAGTTCTAAGGGCACAGTTATGGGATCGATTGGCCCACTTACCAAGGGGTCATTCTTGTAGTTACTCTCCACTGACCCTGATTCATCATTCGGTGGAGTCGGAGCTTGACCCTCTGTCCTATGGGCCCAGGGAAGCTCTATGGACTCCTTGAATGCCATTACCAGCTCCCTTGGCTGCGGTATGGCTCTCATGGGTCTCCCCACCAATTGACCATCTCCTTTCTTCACTGACACTTTGCTGTGGCAGTCAACTGCTCGGTGCCCCCTCTTTCCACATTTAAAGCATGCCATGGAGTGGGGTGGGGTTGGTGCCACCCATGCAGTTTCATCTCTCCTCTCAGGCATTGGCTTGAAGCTGGTTCTCACTGGGCGGTGCTGATGTTTGCATTGACCTATTTCCACCTCTTCTGCCAAGACGCATCAATCGTACAATCACCCTGGAGCTCCATGGGCCACATAGGTGTTGTACAGATCTTCATTCTGGCCATCCTGGAAACAGCTCACCAGGATGTCCTCTGGCCAGATTATGTGGCTGGCCAGCTCTCGGAATTCCTCTGTGTACTCAGCTACTGGTTGTTGCCCCTGTTTCACTGTTTTTATACTGTCACGGGCTTTCCAGTGCCAGGCAGTCTTCAAGGCAATGTTGGAGAGTTGCCATAAATCAATTAAAATTTCTTAGTTCTGGAGCATTGCAGTTATAAAGGGTCCCCATCCAATCAGCAGCAGTATCTTCCAGTGCTACGGTGACCACCCTGATTTCTCCTCATCTGTAGGCAGTGTTCTCCCATATATCTGCAAGAAGGTGAATGCCTGGGCTAGGAAAAATCACAATCTCTTGGGATTCCCATCGAATTTCACCTCCAATGGAATTGGCTTTGCCTCCACTGGTTGGGGTAAGGCACCTCTGGGTCTTTGGGGTGGTCGTGCTTGCCGTGCTACTGCTGCAGGGGGGGGGGAAACCGCTGCCTCAGGCACCGTTAGCTCTTCCTCACCAGCATTCTCCTCTGTTTCTTCATCTGACTCCGACTGCTCTTTCAGCTGGGCTTTTAGTTCCTCAAAGGACTCTCGCACGCATTCCATTGTCTGCTTTAAGATTGCTTTCATTATTTTCGAGTTTGGATCCACTGGTTCCTTTTCAGGAGGGCTAGGATGTGGATTTTAATTCTTTGCTTTCTTTTTTCTTCTGCCTCGCATGAGGGTTACTTTCTGAGCCTTTCCTTCCCAGTCTTCTTTCTTTCTGACCCTGAGCTTGATCACCTTCTGCCAAGGGTTCTACCGCTCTCAGGTCCCTGGAAGTGCTTTCCTTGGGGGTCTGCTAGAGCGATACCTCCGTTCCAGCTCTCCATTTCACCCTCTTCCATTCTGCTGTTAGGAAGGGGCATGTCGGTTGCAACCCACCTTGGTAGGACAGCTGCCTCTCCATGCTGGGCATTATGCAGA
The DNA here is from genome assembly GCF_001527695.2 of Protobothrops mucrosquamatus. Classification (NCBI taxonomy): domain Eukaryota; kingdom Metazoa; phylum Chordata; class Lepidosauria; order Squamata; family Viperidae; genus Protobothrops; species Protobothrops mucrosquamatus. The sequence continues at coordinate 827,370 of NW_015386578.1, read as the reverse complement.
CCTCGACTTATGTAAGGACCTAACTCAGCTAAGCCACCCGAGAAAGCAGAACTCTTGAAACAGGCATTGTTTTATTAGGGGCTAGTGATAGCAGGGAAAACAAGGCGAGGTCTGAGAAAAAACCCAGGAAAGCAGTATATTAAAAGCAATATTCAATACTCCTCCCAGGGTCTCAGTGTTCATTTGAATTCCAGCCAATCCACAGGAGGCATAGTGTTTTGATAACTGGCTTCTTTGGCCCGTTCTTTCAAGGTCTCTCTCGCTTTCATTTCCTTCTGGCTCCAAGTGCAACTGTCTCTCAGATAAGGGTGATACATTTCATACCCTGAGGGAAGGGCATAATAGCAAAACAGTGCAAAGGATCCCCAAAGCATCCCCCCTCCCAGCAGGCTCCAAAGAAGGTTTACAGATTCAGGAATAGGCATAGGGAAACAATGTATTTCTTTGGGGACCTGACACTACTACTCACTTTGCCCCCCCCCCAAATATACTCAGATCATTCTTTACATATGTGAAACAGATATTCTCACTTTTCTATAAACCACAGTTAAAACAAAATGCAATCCATGTTTTTTTAAGAATAAGATATAGTTTTGTTTGTGAAATGTGGCTGGCTTCTAAGAAAGTGCCTCCATATGCTTGACCTCAGTTATACTACCAAGAAAAGGAAGATAATTTAATTTGATTTATTTCAGTCGGGCTTCAGGCCGGGACACAGCACGGAAACGGCATTGGTCGCGTTGGTCAATGATCTCTGGAGGGCCCGGGACAGAGGCTATTCCTCTGTCCTTGTTCTTTTGGACCTCTCAGCGGCTTTTGATACTGTAGACCACGGTATCATGCTGCGGCGTCTCGGTGGGTTAGGAGTGGGGGGCACCGTTATGCGGTGGT
>NW_015386578.1:791881-826120 GCF_001527695.2 Protobothrops mucrosquamatus | reverse complement strand
TCAGGGTGCCGTCGGCCAAGCAGTGTAGGCTGGCGACCCCCAGGGGGAGGGCCTTCTCTGTGGGTGCCCCCACCCTCTGGAACGAACTACCCCCCGAGATCCGGATGATTCCGGATCTCCTTACTTTCCGCCGCGCCCTCAAGACATGGCTTTTCCAGCAAGCGGACCTGACCTAGGGAGGATTTTAGGTAGGGATGATATTAAGAAAATTTTAATTGACACACAGCTTCGAATATTTGGCTTTTAATTTGGTTTTATGGGGGTTTTTTGTTCTTTGATGTATTTTGTTTGTCTGTTTTAATATGCTGTGCACCGCCCTGAGTCCTACGGGAGAAGGGCGGTATATAAATTAAATTATTAAATTAAATTATTTTAAATTAAAGGATTCTTTTATTAATTTTACAAGATAGATAACTTGGGGAAAAGATTTGTGTTTACTTTTATAGTTAGCACAAAAGAGAAACCTCAAAGTAAAAATTGATTGGTTTAGGAAAAATCATCTATCGTGTTACATCATGAAAAAGTAGATATTCTGAATAAAAGTAAAAGAAACCTTTGCAAGGGAAAAAATCAGAATGTGTATAGTAAGATATGTTCAGAGTGCTTTCTCAAGGCTAGGCTTGCATACAGATAGTCCTCGACTTACAATGGTTCATTTAGTGACCGTTCGAAGATACAATGGCATTGTTTTTTGCATTTACGACCATTGAAATATCCTCATGGTCACGTGATCACAATTTGGCTGCTTGGCAACTGGTTCATATTTATGATGGATGCAATGCCCTGGGATCATGTGATCATCTTTTGTGACCTTCTGACAAGCAAAGTCAATGGAGAAACCAGATTCTCTTAACTGTGATACTAATTTAACAACTGCAGTGATTCATTTAACAACTGTGACAAGAAAGATCATAAAATGGGGCAAAATTCATAACAACTGTCTCACTTAACAATATGAATTTTGGGCTAAATAGTGGTCGTAAGTTGAGGACTACCTGTACTTGCTTTGTTTGTTAGCTGAAAACAAAACTGTATTATCTACAATGTATCAAATACTTCTGTCAATTCTAATTTCTAAAAGGGAGACTTTTTACATTCTTCTTGAAGGTTAAGGCTTATGCCACATTATTAGCAATACATTTGAATAAGAGAAATTTAAAATACAAAAAAGCTCATATTAGTGTGGGAAGTCAGCCCCCCTCCAGAGAAAGAAATATTAAAAGGACAGAATATTATATTTCCTCAAAGGATCTTAAAGAGGCAGAAAAGCATGCCCAGTTTTTCATAATAGCCCCAAATCTCCCTTCCTTAAGCAGAAACCAGCTCTGTAGAAACGCAGATGTAATAATCCATTCAGGAAAGTTGGAGCCCTCCAGCTAGAAGCTTAGGAAGACAAAGACACCTAAAATCTACACACCCCACCCAAACTCTAAGACAGGACATAATAGGATTAACTCACAGATGCCAAAGGGGTACACTCAGACTCAGGTCAAAGTACATGACACAGGAAATACCAAGCGTCAAACAGGAACAGGAAACAATTCCAAACAAAAGCCCAAGAGGGTATATGTGCTCTCTCTTTTTTCTTCCAGAGCCATCTTTCTGTCTGACTCTCCTCTTCAATAAACTACAACCTTCTTTCTAAAGCAGTCGCCATATTGTTTATTCCTGGCTTAGACTGGAGCCTGATGAAGACTTTTCCTTCAACATTAGTTAGCCAGTGGAATAGTAATACAAAATCCATATTGCAAGTATCACAAAGTCCATCTTACATTGTTCTTAGATATGAGGTTAAGCCTTAACTTTAAAAGTATCTGAATATTCAGCTACATACTCTTCAGAGGAGAGCAAAATATGAAGGCAACAACAGGAAATTAAAAAGAGAGGAACCTGCTGAGGGACAGTCAACGAGTGAAAGAACAGCGTGGCTGGGTTTCCTCCCTAGGCAAGTAGAATTTAAGAAAAGACACTCAGATTCAAAGAAAAGGCAGCTGAGAGCTACCAAAGGCCTTGGGAAATAACGGAAAGCAGCCACTCCCTTACAATATTGATTTGCAAAGGCAAAATTTGATACAGTAGGTTTAATAACTATGTGAACCAGGCCATTATTTCTCTCTTGCAAATGCTTTATGTTAATGAAGCAAATAATAGAAGTATGCTATCTTATTTATAAAATGGTCCCATTTTTTTAAAAAAAAATCCTAAGTATTACACTTTCTGGGAAAGGCTTTAATGTTGGAAAAGGTGGAAGAAAAGACGAAAGGGTGACCAACAATAAGGAAGATAGATTGGTTACATTAGTGTGAATGCACCATTGGAAAAGCTGAACGACCAGATTAGGAAGATCATTATGGAGAAAATCTATCTTAAAGTATATGGTTGCTCTTAGTCAACAGTGACTTGATGGCACATAATCCATTAATCAACTAACTGTAACATGTGAACCAAAGGAAATATAGTTCTTTGTTTTTAAGCTCAAGTACTCCTGCAGTATGGCATCAAAGCCACCTCCACATTTTTGTCCTTTATTAAACCCGCTAATTTATAACATACATTAGCCCTTTTCCCACAAACGCTTTATATTCAGTTGGCTAGGAACCCACTTAAATCTTACTGGCAGCACACAGACATTTAACTGGATTAAAAGTCATCATCTTGGTAATAGAAAGTCCCCACCCTATTTTTTAATAAGTGCATAATATCTCATGGCACAAGGAGAATTTGCCATTTTGTCTCTTGTTCCTTCCCATTAAGCAAACAGGCTGAAATCTATATTTGGGAGGTGTCCTCTGTGCTGCCAGACTTCACAGTGAGTTTTGTAATAGAGAGACTTGCTTTTTTAGCAGCACTTTCTCTGAAACTCTTCTTTTCTGAAGAACTGATATACAAAGTAGATCATTCAGATATTAGGTTTGCTTTTAGATATAGTTTATGGAGTAGTAGTGTGACTTTAGTGTGGGTGTGAGGAGTGCATTTGTGCCTGACAATTGGAAGAGTGATAGGATTGCTTTCCTGTACAAAGAAAAAAAAATAAAAAACAAAAATTATAAGGAGATTAGTTTGTTCAAAAGGAAAACAGGATCCACAGTGCAGTTATATTGGGCATTTTTTTTGTTTTCCATGTATTGCTGAGAATTTTATGAACTTAAGAATATAGAATTTATAGAATTTATTTTTTTTATTTGTGTGTATAATACTTAGCTTATTCAAAGAGTTAAAATACAAAACACCAATTTAAAAAAGGACAAAAGAAGAAAAAATACAACAAACATTAAAAAGAAAAAGTGTCTTTAAAAAAAAGACTAACACATATACATATAATATCCTCCCTAGTTGAATATTGATTAACATAATACAATGTTAGTTTCCCACCCCTTGCAAAATAGGCCAAAAGAATTTTAAACTACTAAACTATTAAATCTATTTACACACTATATCAATAACAACATAGTTAACAGGAAAAGTAACAATAATACAAATATTACATAAAAGTATAAAAGTAATAAAATTATTAATGATATTAAAAGAAAGACAAGATTAAAATTCCAAAACCCTCTGTTAACAAACTGTTACTGAAATCAACTCGTAGAAAATGTACCACGGCTTCAGCTCCAAATCATCCCAAAAATTAACTCTAATTGGTCCTGGATCAAATATCCACATTTGTTTCTTAATGCTAGCTCTTATCAATTTATAGAATTTTTTAATTTAGAAAAGTGGAGAACAGACAAAGAGAATAGGGTTGAATTATATATTGTTTTTTGTGAATATGGAACTGAAATTCGGTGTTGAATTAAATAATGGCAGTATATGATGGCCAGAAATGATCCATAAGAATAATGGAGTCTTAGGAAATGGTATATTTGAACACTGAGTGTATGATGTCCTCTTGACTATTTAGGATATCAATGGATAAATGTATAAAGAATACTTATAATGTTGGGGACTGTGTGTGGATGGACCTTGGGATGAGATAGTGCTGTATTGTTGGCTGAGGATCTGAATAATTTGCAATAAATATTGGATTACATGAGGTAACCGTATGAATCTGAAAATAAATGAATCAAATATTAAGTTTGCCAGGAAAAATGGTGTGCATGAATGTAGATTATACATACTATACATAGCAAAAAGCTAAATAGATGAATTTATGTACCTTTGTAGAATGTTTACTAAAGATGGGGAAATGGAAACATTTTAAAATCTGCAAATGCTATTACAGATGTCATAGTAATCAGATCTTCAGAAAAAAGAAGATAAATTTAAAGAATAGTGTGTGAATAGTATAAGAATATGGAAAAAGCAAGGACGGTTTACAAGGATAAAAATGTTTGGAGAGTTACAATGAATGGTTTAAGCTAGGTTTATATATAATTCTTTTTCTTACATCTTTAATTTATATTGTTTACTAGTTACAGTATAAGTTTTCTGCATTTTCTATAATGTTAGCCGCCCTGAAGGGGAATAGCTAGATCAGTATGTATGTACTATATATAAGTTCTTCCACAACGTAGTTGAACTATAGAGTTAGTATTTGGGAATTGGAGGTGGTGGTATTTCAAGTCAATGTTGACTCTGGTGACGCCTGGAAAGGTTTCTGAAATACTCTTGGCAAGATTTCAGAAGTGGTTGCCACTGTCTCCTTCCTAGGGTTAAAAGGGTGATTGGTCCAGTGTGATTCAGCAGGCTATATGCCTAAGGTAATACTAGAACTCATGGTTTCATGGTTGCCAGTCTGATGTCTAGCCAATACACCAACTAACTCTCTGGAGTTAGTCTAACTCCACACATAACTGTATCTGTTTAGGACTGCATCTAATTCTGACTGAGTCAATTAATCTCTTTTATTGTTTCACAATAATGTGGAAATTGATTTAAATAAGTGTATTTTGAAAAAAGGGCATCAAATCAAACCCCAGTGATGCATTATTTATTATGATATGTATTTATTATATTGCATTGTATTGTACTGTATTGTATTATTATTTTTTATGATACATATATAGCGCCAGTTTAATCTAGTGGGCGAGTCATTCTCTCTTAACCAAACCCAACCTACCTGCTGTTTTGGGAAAAATAGGAAGAAGAAGGAATATTAGTATATTTCAGTTATTTATAAAAAGAATAAAGCTGGATATAAATAAGTAAAAGTTACAAACAATTAAAAAATCTCTGTAACAAGAACAAATCACATACAGACATTCACTTTAAATTAATATATTTATTGAATCTAATTCCAACTAAAAGCACATGTAAATTTCAATTAACTTGCTTCTGTTATTTTCCTGCTCTAACATTTGCCATCCTATTTACTGCATTTGAAAGCTTGCCTATTTTTTGTCTTTATTAGTTTGTCCAAAATAAAAATATTGCCCGCTGGCATGGTTGGATTCTTTGAGGTGTTACCAGAAAAATAAATTAAAAATCCTTTCTGCAGCTGTTGGCAGATAAAACTATACAGCACAGGCAGGAATGGAAACACTGTAAATCTGATCCAATAATAAGAGATATAGCGGCAGAAGTTGAAATCTATGCAACTTTATCCTTCATAAGCTTAAATTGTTTCAATACTAACTTCTGAATTAGTTATAATAGGACAAGAATCCTTCCTCTAGAGCAGGGGTGTCAAACTGCCGGCCCGCGGGCCGGACGTGTCATCCCAAAACCGCGCCCACCCCATTGCCAGCAATGGAGAAAAAGCTCCGATACATCGCGCGACATCATGTGACATTGCGAGTTTGACATGCCTGCTCTAGAGGGGGGACAGCACCCCCCCCAGAGAAAGAAATATTTTGGGAATATTAAAAGGCAGAATATTATATTTCTCCAAAGGATCTTAAAGGCAGAGAAGCAGGCCCAGTTTTTCTTAATAGCCCCAGTAGAAACTCAGGAAACCACCATTTAGAAATGCAGATTTGATAATCCCATTCAGTCCCATTTATGAACAAATACCATCAGGCAGAAGCCCGTTCAAGACAGGATATTTTGAAATCCCTTGCAGCAAAACTGATAGCTAACAATAGCAGAGTGATACAATTAGAACCAGCAACCCCTCCCTCCCAAAAATCCAACACAGGACATAGTCATCAACCACAGACTCAGGTCAAAGTACATGACACAGGACATACAAAGCTTCAAACAGGAACAACTCCAAACACAAAAGCCCAAGAAGATATAAAAACTCACCACTCCCAGCAACATGTGGTCAGCTGCTCCAGAGCCTCATGTCTTGTGGTTCTGCTCTTCAATAAACTACAACCTTCTTTCTAAAGCAGTCTCCATTTTGTTTATCCTGGCTTGGACTGGACCCTGATGAAGATTTTTCTTTCAGCAATTTGGCACCCAGGATGGGACTTCAAGCTAACTTCACCATTGGACCAACTGATAAGCCCCATCTTGCTGGCAACAGACCCCTTGTGTCTGTGGATGGGTTTCCCAGACCCTGGCAATACGGAGCGAGGGTAGTAAATGGAGTTTTGAGCTTGAGCTCAAGGGCTGCTTTGGAAAGAAGGTGAGTACCTCTAAATTTTAACTTTAAAGCCCAGGGGAATGAGGGAAATGTGTGTATGTGTGTGTGATAGTTGGATCTTGTCCCCTCTGGCCTTTCCTAACCACCAAAAGATCTGTTCAACCAATAGACTCTGGAAAGCATGGGCGTTTGGCCAGAGCGCAGGACCTTTTATTAGGGAGAAGAGAGAGGCTGTGTGAAAATGGAATTTAAAAGTGAGTGAGAGAATTGGATTTGGGCAACCATCTGGTAAGGCCCTGTAAGCAAAGCCCAGATAGGAGGTACACGTACTCACTGCTAGGGTAGAGCAGCAGGTCTTCCTGGACCTTTCTCTTTTGGTCCAAAAACTGTGAAAGAAGGCCGTTGGAAGAAGGTTCCCTTACTCACTGTGAACGGGCAGCAGACCCTTCCAGACCCTTTTTTAGTCCGAAAACCATTGGTGGAGTTCTCTTGAAGGAGGTGCCCATATACTCTGCTCGGGAACCAGAGTCCTCTCAGACCATTTTTTAACTTTTGGTCTGAAAACTGACAGGCAGAAGCGGCACGTTTGGCCGCAAGGGAAGACCCAAGGAAGACCTAAGTCATTTGAACTCCACATCTGAAGGGAAACATGGGAGGTAGTAGTTCGAGGGTCAGGCCCGGATCCCCCCTTGAGCACTTGCTTGAGGCATGGGATGAGAGGCAAGTGCCTGTCCTACCCAAAATGACAAAAAGGCGAGCAAGGAAGATATGTAAGGAATGGGCTTTGCTGGGAAACCAATTTGGCTAAATAAAGGTACTTAAAAGGAAAATAAAATATAGAAATAGTGATTTTCTCTCTCTCTCTTCCCATGCAACCACATGATATGTTTAAGGTTTGTGTCTTCCCTAATTTGAGCTAACTAAGATTTATGGTGGGAATGACCAGGATGTGTAAAATAAGAGTTTTGTTTCCATTTCCTTTCCTCCTTCCTTGTCTTTGTGTTTGTGTGTGTGTTCAAAGTCTTTGTTAAATGTTAACTAATCCCTAATCCCTAGAGGAAAAAAAATTCTGCTAGGAAAAGGGGGGGAAAGGTTAAAATAAGTCAACAAAAGGAAAATACACTCACCCTGTTTGCCTGGCCAGCAAAGCAGGATGAAGAGAATTGAGTTCCCCTTATCCTTCCTTTGTTAGGAGGGAATGTTTTAAGATCATTTAGAAGGAAAAATTGGTTTGTTTGTTTGTTTTATTTGTGCATTTTCTGTATGTGTTGTAAATGGGTTTTATCTGTCTATCCTTCTCCTGAAACATGAGGTGTGTCTACCTACAAGAGCCTCTTGAGCTCAAGTTTGCTCGTGTAGGGAAATAATCTTCTTATTGAGTTATTTTTCTTATCCTATCACTAATCAGTGAAACTACTATGAAACTAATCCTGGAACACATAAGCATTTATTTTCAATTTCTAATGTGTCTATTTTAAAATAAATGTTAAAGGTAGATTTTCCATGCCCTCACTAATTGTACACACAAAAATACTATGCTTATAAAATTATTTGGAGCTTTCATCATTCTCAAGCTTCGTCCTTAAATCCTCTTTAATATGTTGCAAATGTTCAGTTTCAGAAGTGAGTCCTTTCATTTTTTGTTGTTCTCTTACCAGAATCCAGCCTCTCTTTTGTCCTCATCCGTGGTGTCCCCAGTATTAATGCCTTTTCAAATTCTGCCTGCAAGCTATCTCCCCCATTTCACTTCTCCATTTCTTATCCTCTGTTCCCCATGCTTTGTCTGAACAGCAATGTCTCTTCTGGGAGAATCACCCACAAAGGGAGGAGGTGACCTTGTTTTCATGTCTTTCAGCCCTGCACAGATGACTCAGCAACCTTTGGAAGTAGAGCACAGTGACCCAGATGCTGCTTCCATTCATTTGAGCCATGGAATTGGATTTTAATCCAGCCATCCACTAGAAAGTAACCATGCAACCATAGTGGAACAGATCTTCCCAGGTCCTACCATCACCCAGATGCCTGTAAAAGCTGCAGAAGAAGGAAAGAGACCTGGAACCATTGGCCCCCACGTGAAGCCTCAGAAGACAACTATGGGGGGAGGGCAGAAACTCATTGTAAGGTTTTCTTTCTTGCCACATTTGTATTGTAATAAGTAGTCACATGGATTCATGGAGGGATGGCATTTGGGAATGGTTGACACCAGGGCTTTTTTTCTCATAGAACGCCCAGAATGGAGTTCCGGCACCTTTTTTGGATGGAACCTTGTAGGGTAGGCAAGGCGGGTTGTATGATGTGTGAGTTCTGGCACCTTTTTTTTTTTTAAAGAAAAAAAGCACTGGTTGGCACAGCAAGTACTGAACACCTTGGACTTCTGTCTGGTGGGAAGAAAATTTGTCCAGGATGTTTGTATTGCTTGTCTTGTAAAAGTAGCTGCATGCACATGTACACACACACACACCCCATTCAGAATCACACTGAAACTATCCCCTTCACCTACCTCCATGTAAAGTTCTCCAGGCTGGTTCTTGCTCTGTGGCACTAAAGCCTTTGCATATACACCTTCTTGCAAATTCCAAGTGGGAGGGAACCTCCTCAGGTGGTTTGAAATTCATATGCTCTGAATGAGGAGATAGCAGGAAAGAGATCTCCAAACCCAAACCCTGAATATGTTGCACTGATGGACTCAGAGTGGGAGTCCTAGGGCTCACTGTATGCAATTTAATAGCCTGGCTTGCACACTTACTAACCTTAATTGGACATCACAAACCCTGGATGCACTAAACTAAGATCTAAGGCAGTAAGCAACCTTTGAAAATGGGCAGCCAGGGGTTATGTACTGAGGAAAAACATGGCTGTGAAGAATTTGGGGGCATGTGCAAACCGGACTGGAAGCACAAAGTGACATCCAACATTTGAAAATAATTGGCACAGAATATTGGACACTATAAATTTCTTTTCCATCTAACAGAACTTTTGCCCTGACCTTTAGACCTTCATGGTTGAAAGGCTCCCCTTTTTGGGAACCAATGTAGGGATCTTTTTCTGCTGCCTGTATTAGTGTCTTTCCCCCCTCCCTTTTTTTTTGCATTAACAGTTTAAAAACCTGTTTATCAAGTCTGCCTGACCAGATCAATTTTTAATCTTGTGCCAGTAAAAGTGTTTCACCCACACTTACATGGCACAAAGGGGGGATTGTGGGGGGACAGTACCCCCCCCAGAGAAAGAAATATTTTGAGAATATTAAAAGGCAGAATATTATATTTCCCTAAAGGATCTTAAAGGCAGAGAAGCAGGCCCAGTTTTTCTTAATAGCCCCAGTAGAAACTCAGGAAACCACTTTTTAGAAATACAGATTTGATAATCCCATTCAGCCCCATTCATGAGTAAATACCATCAGGCAGAAGCTGATTCAAGACAAGATATTTTGAAATCCCTTGCAGCAAAACCGATAGCTAACAACAGCAGAATGATAGAATTAGAACCAGCAACTCCTCATCCCAAAAAATCCAACACAGGACATAGTCATCAACCACAGCCCCAGGGAAGCAGGATATGACCTTTGGGACATAATAGGATTAACCCACCACCATCAGAATACCAAAAGGGCACACTCAGACTCAGGTCAAAGTACATGACACAGGAAATACGAAGCCTCAAACAGGAACAACTCCAAACACAAAAGCCCAAGAAGATATAAAAACCCACCACTCCCAGCTGCTCCAGAGCCTCATGTCTTGTGGTTCTGTTCTTCTATAAACTATAACCTTCTTTCTAAAGCAATCTCCATTTTGTTTATTCCTGGCTTGGACTGGACCCTGATGAAGATTTTTCTTTCAACAATGGTTTATCTTTTTTACTTAAGTTTGGACTCTTTTTAAGAATCTACTCTCTGTTAATGCCTTCCCTGCCATTTCCTCACCACCATGTCCAGTTGATATCCTGGAATATGTTGTTTGCAGTTTGCTTGCTTACTCAGAAACTCATCCATTTCCTCTTTGCTCAGGAAAGAAGAAGCAATTCTAATTTTCTCATTTAAAATAAATTCACAATGGGCAATGGCTGTCTACCTCCAGCTGAAAAGCCCTACTAAGGAAAACACTCTAATGTGACTTTTATTGAGTAGAATCATTATGGCAGGTTCAAAGTGAAAAGTAGTTCTGAAGAAAAAGCAGGAAACAAGTAATTAAAAGAATGAATCTCCTCCTCTCCTCTCTGACAGTTCAAGTCACATTGTCCAATACATCTCCCAGTAATTGTTATGAGAAGAAAGTTTAGTTCACCAAAACAACTTTTCCACAGCTCCGGCTTTTTCATAATGATAAGAACACCTGTGAATCCAAAGCTCTCCCCATCTCCCTCCCCACTCTGTTGGTAAGCTAGAAGCCCACAGCAGTTCTAAAGGCAGTAGAGTTCATAGCTTGACAGGCTACCCCCCCTAGGAAGGAAAGGGAACCTAGAAAACAAAATACACATTAATGTCTGCTAATCCTTCCCTCACTCCAGTCCTGGCTTCCGGGAGTACTTTGCATGGAATCGCTTCATCAAGCGATCTGCACTCACATGCTGCGCTTTCACCCATCTAGATTCTGACATGGGGTAACCCTCCCCATTGAATCAACTACTGCAATTTCCCTTTGTGGATTCTGGAGTTGAGGATTCACTTTACTTCATAGTGCATTTCCCCTTCCACTACTATGGGGTGGGTGCTGCCGTCCCGACTGGTCTCAGCGTGGATTCCTTGTATGGCTTTAGCAAACTGCAATGGAAACAGGATGCACTTTCCTCAATCACTTTGTCAATTTCAGTTCAATCATCACTGGGTTAATAACTTTAACTATGGGGAATGGACCTACCTACTTTGGCCCTAACTTTTTGCAACTTTGTTTCAGCTTAAGGTATTTTTTAGACAGATTCTCTTTATCCTCTACATGGAAAACCTTTTTGGGAGCTCGTTTCTTTTTCCCCTCCAAGTTTTTTTTATTAATTTTCCAATATTCCATTTACATATTTGAAAAGTAGCATGGCAGCTGGCACAGTAATTCCATTACATTTGAATATCATCAGTACAAATCTCAAAGTATTACAACTAATTCCCTCTCTTTCCCCCATAATATCTACTGTCTAATATTTGGACCAATACAGTTCTTATTCTATCAATCAAACAGAAAATACCTTTCTAGTATTCATCAATAATCTTCAGTATATAAATACCCTAATTGATTTGACATTCCATCTTTTAGACAATAACCTAGTAAGTTTTTCTTAACTTTAATTTCCCATTGATATTTAAATTTAACGTTTAATCTTTATCATTTCCAAATTTTAAATGACCCCAATTTCTAAGTCTCCTATCTCATATTTGGCGCTAATAATTTTTTTCTTTTCTTCCTTCTACTTCCTTCCTTCCTTCCTTTCCAAAGAAAAAATAAATAAATAAACCGTCAGCATTTAAACCACAAACCAATATACAAATTTAATTAAAGTATTTATACTTCTAAATTTTACTTAACCTTTGTCTCAACTCATAACAATATCTTAAATTCAAATCTTAGTTATTTTTAAACATTCAAACTTTTAGCCAATCAGTGACCTGATAGTTAATTTTCCCTTAATATTTTAATTTAACATTTAATATTTTTTCCAAATTTTTAATTAAGCACAATTCCTTTATCACAATCCTCATACAATCTAATATTTAAAATTCACACCTTATATATAAATTCTACTATCTATCTTAACAAACTAATAAAACAATATAATATTCTTATTTCAATATTTATATTTCTAGATTTTATATAACCAAAATTTTCTTTATCTCAAATCGTTACAATATCTTGTGTTCAGAATACATATTATATCTATTTGGATATATTCTATTTTAGATCTCATGTGTAAATCAAAACCACAATCCTTTTCAGTCTTATTCTAGCTTTTTTTTCTTTGCCAAGTCACCTTTCATATCTGCTTTTAAATCATCAAAAAGATCTCCTTGTATTGTTGTGGCTATTGTTTGATGTTGATAAAAGTGTCCAGTTGATGTTTTCTTAAGAGGACTAGCTGATTTAGCAGGTCGTCTCTTTTTTTCCCCAATTTGATGCACTTGTCTCTGTTTTTCTTTTTTATCTTCAAATTCCTTTTGGTTTATAAGAAAAGTCCTTTCCTTGTTCTCTATTATCAGTTTCTTTTTTGTGTTTTCCATTGTCTGTATTTGTTGAGTATCTAAGTCTTCTGTCATAGCATTTTGTTGTTTCACTTTCTCTGCATAGATGATTCTTTGGTTGAAATCATAGTTTGAGTATATTGCATATCCAGACTTATATGGAGAGTTTGGATAATCACTTTTAACATACAAAGAATTTGTTCCTGTACTTCTTCTGTAGGAGAAATCCATTCCTGTTCTTCTTCCATTGTAGTATATTAAACTAAAAAAACTTACAGTCAGAAAGTCCACCAAGTGAGGAGCTGAGCTGAGTTTCTTGCAGCTGATGCTTCAAGGTTGCTTTATATCTTATCTATTTTCAAAGCTGTCAACAAGTCTCTCTTAAAGAATAGCAGGTTACAGTCTCAAATTTAGCCACCAGATGTCATCTCAGAGTTAGTTGGATCTTTTCAGTCCCCCCTATTTTAAGGGGGAAAACCCCCAAATCTTCAATAATAATTAGAGGAAAAATCAGAGGAAAAAAAATAGAGAGTAGAAAGTTACAAATCTTATAATCCACCAATTTTAGGAAAGAGAATTCCAATTAGTATCCCAGTATTTTTCCAACATTTTAAACTCCCCTGAATGGCCAATCACCGCTGTTTCTGGAGGGAGGACTAAAATCCCCCTTCCCTCCCCACAGGGGAGAAAGTACTTTAGCAGCTTATGGAGGTAATTAAGTAATTAGGATGTAAGAGAGGCAAATCTCACCCAGTCTCTTCCACGCTGCTTTAAAGTTGCCAGATGGTAAATGCGACTTCGGCTGTTAACAGCCTAGGGACGAGCCATATTTCTATAGCCGGTCCTTTCGTCTGCCGGTTTGGAGGGATTACCAGCTTTAATGGGACAGTTGATGCTCTCCCGTGATCCAGCAAAAGCCCCTCCTTGCTGGTCGCCTCTTTGGGGTGCCTTTTGGTCCTTTTCAGGGCCCTCCAGCAATGCAAAATTGAACGGGGGAGAGAGAGCAAGTCTCCCAGCCGTCCATGGCGGCCGCGCGGCACACCGGAAGCCAGGAGCTCATTTCTTATCTGCCTGTTTTTTCTGACTCTCAGCTGCCTTAGTTAAAGCCTTCTTCACATCATCCCAGATTCGCTGGAGTGAACTCACCCAATCACTCAGGGTGCTTGAGGATGGGGGGGCTCCTGGGGGCATTCTGGTATTGGCACAAACTCCACTCCTGTGGCCAACTTAAATGGAGTGAAACCAGTGCTGCTGTGAACTGTGTTGTTGTATGCCACTTCTGCAAATAACAGCAACTCTGCCCAATTCATCTGCTGATAGTTGACATAACAATGCAGGTACTGCTCCACTATGGCATTGGCTCGTTCTGCAGATCCATTAGTATTCGGATGGAAAACAGAAGAGAGCCCTGGGAGGGTCTGATCATTCTCACAAACTCCCTCCAGAATTTGGCAGTAAATTGGGTCCACCGATCTGAAATGATTTGCTTGGGTGCCCTGTGTAATCGGTAGATGTGCTGCAACAATATCTTCACTAGCCTCTGGGCTGAGGGGAGACCAGCACAAGCAATGAAGTGGGCTTGCTTTGAGACCAAATCTATTACAGTCCAAACCACAAAGTTCTCCCCATTTTCTAACAGCTCTACAATAAAGTCCATGGCTATTTCCTCCCAAGGACTAGTCAGATCGGCTATCCATTGCAATAACCCTGGGACCTTCCCTGGCAGTCTTTTGCTGATGGCACAGACCGCACAATTCCCCACATAGTTCTCATTTTTGGCCACCGAAATTGATGGTTAGCAAGATGTAAAGTTTTCAGGAAGCCAAAGTGACCATCGTGGCTGTGTTGCAAAACTTGCAGGCACAGGCTGTCAAGAACATACAACCTGTCACCTTTCCACGCCAACTCGTCTTCATAATTAGTTCTGCCTGGTGAGCCATGAGCTGGTTGGCAACTTTTTGCCGGTTGGCAACTCTTTGCAAAGGAAGGGATGAAATGCCTGTAGAAGAAAACTTTGTAGAAGAAAACTTTGCAGCTGTTTGTGAGTGCAAGGGGCTTGCCACTCCAAGATGGATTTCGCCTTCCCCAGATCCATCTTTATTCCATTGCACGACACGCAGGAACCCAAGTAGTCCAGTTTAAATTTATGGTATTCGCATTTGGACAGCTTGGCGTACAGCTTAGCTTCCAATAGCTTTTTTAGCACTTGCCGCACAAGCTTCACATGTTCGTCCATGGTCTCATTGTAAATGAGGATGTCGTCAAGGTACATAAGATCCTCTTGTGAAGATGCTCATGCAGCACCTCATTTATGACTTGCATGAACACAGCGGGGGGGCAGTAGTCCAAATGGCATTACTTTAAACTGGTCACTCCTCGGGGGCATTTGAAGACTGTCTTCCACTCATCGCATTCTTTAATTCTCACTCAGTAGTATGCCTCCCTCAAGTCTAGTTTCGTGAATATCTTCCCCTTGGCTAAGTGGCCTAGCACAGGGCTTTTCAATGATGGTATGTGCACCACTGGTGGCACATTGGCACATGGCAGGTGGTACGCAACCCTGCCTAGCCAAGTGTAGCGGGAGAGGAAATGAGCTAAAGTAGCGCAGCACAGGACTTGCCATGAGACAGTCATCAGAGCTGCAGGGCTGCTGGGGTGAGACAAAGGTCCCAGGATCAGCACTTCCTGCACCCCCAGAAGAGAAAGGAGGAGGAGAGTGGAGACAGGAGAGGATATAAAAAGAGGCAGTTTTGGTGGAGAGGGAGAGGAAAAAAAGAAGAGGAGTCAGCTGGACCTACACCAAAGAGAAAAGGAGGAGGAGGGGGGAGAGAGGAGATGATAAAAAACAGGCCAGCCGGGAGCCAATCTACAACTTGGTGGTAGCCATCCATGACAGGCGCGCACAAAAATGGCAGCGAAAAATAGAGAAGAAACACAGCTATGGAGAGGTCACCCTCAATGAGGAATGAAGAACAGTAGCATTGGTTGAAGGAGGCCAGCAATTGGCCCTCGCCCACTTCACACACCTGGCTCTATGGGCTCCAGGGGAGGGGACACCATGGGTGGTGTGAAAGTCCATGTTACCTGCGCAACACCACCCAGCCCCTAGCCTGCCCAGTTTCGGCAGGCAGCAGCGCGCTCTACTCATAGCATGGAGAGACTGGGCTGGGCAAGGTGAAGTTGGCGAGAAGCTGAACCTCCCTGGGCATGCGCACAGGTGAGAGCATGGTGCCTAGCATCACGGGTGACTGTTTTGCCCCACAGGCTGATCTCCTTTTGCAACCTTTTGACAAGCAAAGTCAATGGCTGAAGGGGCATGGTCAGCTCAACGTCGCTCAGGTCAGGGGGTACCTGGGGGGCAGGATGGGGCTGTGGGGGGGATCCAGGGGTCTGTGATGGAGGTGGGTGAGGAGCCTTGCCATCCCTCCTGGGCCACTCAAGGGACTCCTGGACAGTGGTGTGGGCTGCCTGGAGCCCTGGGCAGTGGAGGGCAAGCACCCCAGCCTGGCCCTTGAGTTCCTGAGGCACCAAGACCCTGCAGCCCAACTCAGTCCAGCCCCACTTCCCAAACGGGGTACCCAGCTGCACTTATCTCCTCCTTGTGGCTGCTGCTGCTGCTGTGCTCGCTCTCCTTGGCCAGGTTGCTCCTAGTAGGTGCAGGAGGGCAAAGTGCTTGGTTCAGAGGGAGGCCCACTCCCTCTTCATGCAAGGAGATGTGGCTTTGTAAGCAAAGCATCCTTAGTGATAGGATGGCAGACCACTAGGATAGGCCAGGAGGACGAGGCAAGGGAATAGTGAAAGGGCAGCAGGGCTGCTGGTGGCCAAGTGCTAAGGCAAGACTTCCCTTGGATCTTCCCTCCCTCTTTCCAATCTCCCTCCCTCCCTCCTTCCTTCCCATCTTCCTTCCTTCCCTCCTTCCTTTTCTTCCTTCCTTCCTTCCTCCACCCCTACCCTCCTTCCTTCCCTGCCTCTCTCCTTCTCCTTCCCATCTTCCTTCCTTCCTTCCTTCCTTCCTTCCTTCCTTCCTTCCTTCCTGTTTCCCTCCCTCCCTGCTTTTCATTCCCATCTTCTTCCTTCCTGTTTCCCTCCCTCCATCCTTCCCTGCCTCTTTCCTTCTCTTTCTCTTTCTTATTTCTTCCTTCCTTCCTGTTTCCCTCCCTCCTTCTCTGCCTCCCTCCTTCTCATTCCCATATCCTTCTTTCCTTCCTTCCTCCCTCCCTCCATGCCCAGGAAGGGACAAGGGAAGGGGAGAGCTTGCCAGCATGGCTGGTGGCTGTGCTGCTGGTGGCCATAGCTTGAAAGGCCACTGTAAATTCCTGGACAAGAGCCACACAGCCTTAGGAGCAGAGTGTCGGGAAGATATTTGTGATGAGGGAGGAGAAAACCAGGCAGGAAATGCAGCTGGGGAGGTGTCACCCTCCACGAGGAATGGAGAAAGGTACCATCCCCTGAAGGAGACCAGCAAATGGCCCTCACTTGGCCCTGTGGCCTTCAGGAGAGGGGATGCCATGAGTGGCGTGAGAGTCCACGTTACCTGCACGATGCCACCCAGCCCCCAGCCTGCCTGGTTTTGGCAGGCAGCGGGGCGCTCTCCTCACCACGCAGAGAGGCTGGGCCGGAAGAGGCAAAGCTGGTGAAAAGCTGAACCTGCCTGGGCACGCACACAGGAGGAAGTGAGTGCATGGTGCCTGGTGTCCTGGGTGAAAGGAAGTTTTCAGAACGCAGCCTGTGGGGCAAATTGATCACCTGTGATGCCAGGCACCATGTGCTCACCACCTCCTGTGCGCCTGTCCAGGCAGGTTTGGTTGGGGGCTGGGGGGCATCATGTAGGTAACGTGGACCTTCATGCCATTGACTTTGCTTGTCAAAAGGTTGCCAAAGGGGATCACAGTGCTCAGAATGCAGTAAGCCTATGGGGCAAAATGGTCACCCATGATGCTAGGCACCATGCACTCACCTCCTCCTGTGCGCACGCCCAGGCAGGTTCAGCTTCTCACCAACTTCACCTTGCCCGGCCCAGCCTCTCCACGCTATGAGGAGAGCATGCTGCTGCCTGCCAAAACCGGGCAGGCTGGAGGCTGGGTGGCGTTGTGCAGGTAACATGGACTCTCATTCCACCCATGGTGTCCCCTCCCCTGGAGCAAACAGGATGTGTGAAGTGGGCAAGGGCCAATTGCTGATCTCCTCCAGCCAATGCTACCATTCTTCATTCCTCATGGAGGGTGACCCCTCCACAGCTGTGTTTCTTCCTTGTTTTTCGCTGCCATTTGTGTACGCACCTGGCACAGATGGCTACCACCAAGTTGTAGATTGGCTCCCGGCCTGCCTGTTTTTTATCCTCTCCTCTCTCCCCCCCCTTCTTTTCTCTTTGGTGTAGGTCCAGCTGACTCCTCTTCCCAAGGCTGCAT
Source organism: Protobothrops mucrosquamatus (assembly GCF_001527695.2). Classification (NCBI taxonomy): domain Eukaryota; kingdom Metazoa; phylum Chordata; class Lepidosauria; order Squamata; family Viperidae; genus Protobothrops; species Protobothrops mucrosquamatus. Next base: position 808,080 of record NW_015386578.1, on the reverse strand, counting down.
CTTTTTTTTTCTCTCCCTCTCCCGCCAAAACAGCTTTCTTTTATATCCTCTTCTGTCTCTGTCCTCCTCCTCCTTTCTCTTCTGGGTGCGCTGGAAGTGCTGATCCTGGGACCTTTATCTCACCCCAGCAGTCCTGCAGATCCTGATGACTCTCTCATGGCAAGTCCTATGCTGTGCTGCTTTAGCTCATTCCCTCCCCCTGCTACACTTTTCTAGGCTAGGCAGGGTCGCATATCACCTGCCATGTGCCAATGTACCACCGGTGGTATGGTTGAAAAGCCCTGGATCACACTATCTGTGTTGCTATTTTGCCAGGTTTGTTGCTTCATAAAACTCATTTTTACCTGATTATCTAAATCAGGGTTTATTCAATTAATTCAATTTTCCAGAACCATAAACAATCCCTATGGGTTGAAAACACACATTAGCCTAAGATGTGGTTGGCTAATTAGCTGTGTTGTGAGAATACAGCTTATGCTACACATCTTCTGTTCAATTCTTTATGACTCTGCCTGTGTAATGCAAACAATCACTGTTCAAATATGCAGCAAGTGGCTTCTGAGGTAACTCTGTAGGTGTAGATTTCCTCCCTTGCAAATGGGAAGACCTCTGGTAATGGCACAGGAAACTATAATTAGCACGTGCAGCAGCATTCCTGAATCTTGCTCATCTTTCTCCATGTTTGACAGAGGTGCATGTATCTCTCTCACCAGCTCCTGCTGTTCTTGCCTGAGCAACTTCTATCTGATAGCATCCCACTAATTAAGCCTCCTCCTTGACATTGGGGCAAGGAAATCTCTTTGAAAATGTGAGATGCCAATTAGGGATTAGGCTGGGGCAGAGTTAGGAAACCGGGGAAAAGTGGAGATCCAGTTGACATCTGAGACTCTACAGTGTTTCCACACATAGCTTTGAAATTAGGTTGTGGGTGAGAAGTTTTGTATGGATGTAGTAGCAATAGCAGCAGCAGCAGCAGCATGCTTCATGGATCCTGATCAATCTGTTGCCAGAAGGTTTTGAAAAAGCTTTTGCTGTTTCTAATGCAGGAATCTGAAAGATCTGGCTTTGCTGGACTGATGAATAGAATAGAGCTGGAAGGGACCTTGGATGTCTTCTAGTCCAGAGCTCCCCAACCTTTCTGGGTTGGCAGCCTGGAGGGAAAGGGAGGAGCAGGGAAATGTGTGTGTGCGCAGATGTGCTAGAGCAAGTGGGGTGAGTGCATGCACATGTGTGCACACTTGCCAGCCATTCCCATGGCCTGGTGGCCAACAGGCCGTGGCCCAGTACCAGGCCGCAGCCCACAGATTGGAGAACTCTGTTCTAGTCCAGACTTCTGCTCAAGCAGAAGAACCTATACCATTTCAGACAAGGGACTCACTAGCCTCTTCTAAAAAATCTCCAGTGATGGAGCACTCACAATTTCTGAAGGCAAGCTGTTCCATTGGTTAATTGTCCTCACTATCAGGAAGTTTCTCCTTAATTCCAGGTTTGATCAGTTTCCAACCATTGTTTCTTGTCCTGCCGTCTGGTGCTTTGGAGAATTTGATTCCCTCTACTTTGTGGCAGCCCCTCAAATACTTGAATACTGCTATCATGTCTCTCCTATTTCTTCTTTTGTTTAGACTAGCCAAACCCAATTCCTGCAGCCGTTTTTCATAAGTTTTAGTCTCCAGGCCTTCGATCATCTTAGTTGCTCTTCTCTGAATTTTTTCCAAGTCTCAACATTTCTCATGAGGAACAGACATAACACTAAGAAAGGATGGCAACTCCTTTCTATCATCCCTTCCTAGTTAGTTGCACATTTGCAAGAGGCACTTCCTGTGACAGTTCTTCTGAATTCATGGTAGATGCAGCCTGCTTGTACCCACATCTGCCCTTGGAGAGACACAGTTGATAACACTTTGCAGGCAACACCCTCTGCTCTTCTCAAGGTCCAAGTTTCAACCACACATACACAAACACTCCCTGAGAGGAGATGCAAGTCTGATATACAGAAATCTGTTGCAAATCACTACCCTCTCAACAGGAAGCCTTATGTTTCTTGCATACCAAGGTTTTGTGCTGGCAGGTTACTATCATTACCACATCTGGTGCTTAGAGGCACTCTTTCTCTTCAGTGCAGCCTTTCCAAATCTGGTGGCAATCAGATGTGTTGAGTTCCCAAGTTGCAAAATTCCCAACCATCTGGACACCACCAGGACGAGAATGCTGTTTTTCTGTTATTTCATATAGGCTATAGTATATTCAATATTAGTCTTTTAGTCTTTATGATAGAAGCAGATCATATCAACTTCTGCCTATCATTTCTAGTCACAGTATTTTTCTGTTACAGGTCAAGGATGTTGACATTAGATTACAAGAGGAGTATATGTGCATCAGTGATATTGGCAACAGAATTCACTTTAACTCTAGTTTGAACATGAGTTTTGAGATTTTGAGAAATAGAGACTTTTAACTAAGGATGATTACAAGTCCCACTTCCAAAAAAATAAAGTGACAGCTGTTTCAGATTTTAAATATACTACAAATCACAAACGTTGTCTAAAATGGAGTATGTGACATGCACACATTAGGTAGCAACTGATTTAGCTTAGCAGGTCTTGTGAACATATCCAATCACTCCTCTTTCCTCTATTATAATAGCAATAATACAATTCTCTACATAAATTCTGTAGCAAATTTTCCAAGTAGAAAGTTTTCCATAACTGCCATAGCTAAATCCCGCCCCCAATCTTTCCATTGTTATCAGTCAGTTTTTCAGATCCTGTATCTATCACAACTTTGGGAAAATCAAAAGCTTCTTCCTCATAATAATTAAAAAAAAACAACGTAAAAGCAAATTTTGCCATTGAGAACTGTTTTAAAACATTGTTATGTGGTCTTAAATCTTGAGGGAGAAGTTTATGAGTTATTACTGATGAGACATTTAGTTTTAAACACTTTTATTTGAACTTTCATTGAAGTTCAAAGCATGACAGATTGGATTTTAGAAGTTTATTGGATATAGTGGATTTTCCAGCATTTGAGAATTAGCTAGGTTTAATCATCATGACATTTCATCACAACTTACACTTGTGGTTTTATTAATATGTGCATTATGTTTCACAAATATGAAAATGTCCATCTGGAGTGCATTGTTTCCAATATGATTGAATGTTCCTCCCTTCAAAAAGAAAACTAGCTGATGGGGTATTCTGTCCTTGATTTCTCCCTGACATGATACTTTCCTGTAATTAGTGATGGCATAAAGTTTGGCCTGAAGTTTTTTATAAAGAAGGGTGGGGATTCACCGATGCCTCCATCTTCAGTTTTTCTTAGTACATTCCACATACAGAATTCCACTTTTAGTTAGAAATTACTTCAACTTCTATTCTAAAGAATAGTTTCATTCATGGAGCAGGCAACCCTGCAGCCCCCTTCCCATTACTGCAGGACAACATGGATGTGGGTGGACGTTGAAGATCTGACCTAAGAAATTAAGAAGAAAATTCTTTGTAGTTAATTTTCCCTCCATACAGCTGAAGTCAGCATTTCTTTCTGCCCTATGGAAGTTACCTGAGGCTTCCTTTCACTAGGATTCAATATACAGACCAATTTTGTTTTGTTTTTTATGCCAAAGCCCATGTTAGGATTGAAAAGTCTCTTAAGTATAGAGCAGAGCATGCTAGAGCCCATGCAAAATGTTACCAATTGCAAAGTAGCAGCCAGATTACTATTTGCTTCCCACATCTATTTAAAAATAAATAAAATAATCCACTTCTACACACTCACAGATCAAAAATTTGAACTGCTAGGTCCGACAGTACTGAGCCCTAGTAGCTATGATTTAAGAAATCTGAAGTTGATGAGATTAACTAATAAATACAGCCTGGCACTTAAAAAAAACCCTCTTATTTGTTTCCTTATATGGTCAATCTTATATTTCAAAGCTGTTTTCCAAGATGTGTCTGTCTCCCTACAAAGCATGTAAAGGCAACACTTTGGCATCGAACTGATTGCATGCCAGAGATTGAACATCTGCACAGGAGGATCATGATTCAACAGGACTAATCCTGGGAGTGGTGCCACATCAGGCTGGATTTGGAAAGCCCTTATATAAGTGTTCTGGGGCAGAGTTAAACTCATTGCCCTCAATTCTTTTATGACCCAGCTACTGCTTCCCATCCCACCCCCCTCATTTGAGCATTGCAAAACAACACACAGTTGGGCAATCATCTGAAATATACTTTCTCTCCTACATTTGCCCCAAGAAAAAAGCACTTACGCTGTGGGAAGATGTTACCAAGTTCAGAACCAAGCTCTTGATTATTTGACAGTAGATCTTTCAGGGACTCAATTTTGAAAATTTGAGAATTCTTTTTAAAAGTATACTGTCCAATGCTAGATACAGTCTCTCCCCCCCCCCCCCGCCTGAAGCATTATTCTTCATAAATTACCTCTCATTTCCATAGAATATGCTCTCTAGGCAAAATCTGCACAAAAATTTCTTTTGTTTAAAAGTCAGACAGAACTGTGAACAGAAGAATTGCTCTGGGCCGTCCTTAAATTACAAACCCAAAACCACTTAACTATTAGTGTAGTGCAGTATCAGAAAGACAGGTGTAACACAGTTTCTTGAATCATACCCTCCAGAAGTGAGGTACTGTATTATCACTCCCATCTTTGTACATGACATCAGCTCAGTGGTTGAGAGATGCAAGCTGTAGCCCAAAATGGTTTCAGGATGCTCATTTGGAAAAGTCAGGGAATCACTAACACAAAGGGCTTCATTTGAGATGGAGCTTTCTTAGACTTTAGAACCTGTTTTAATAATGCTACATTGCAGTCCTCCAGTAAGGAAAAAGGAATACACATATCAAAAGAGAAAACCAAGTAGCTCTCACTTCACCATTGTATAAATCACCATTACTTTTTCTTACAGAACTGAAGGTCAAATTACTAAAATTAGTGAATGTACCAATAACCTTCTTAAAGTTTTTTAAAATTTCAATTTAGGAGCATACCACTGTGGACTCAAGGGCATCTCATTTTGGAAGTCCATCATCTCAACAGGTCACTTCTAGCATTTTGAAATTCTTTGGAAAGAGAAGTCTTTTCCTGCGCTGTTCTATTCTCAGGCTCACAAATGAAGCCTTTAGAAGCAAATGGAAAATGAAAATGTATACATAATTTTGGACCAGGAGAATTAAGTATTTTAAAATATACATTCATAAGCCCTTGTGGGTTTCATTCCAGCAGGAGTATTTGAAAAAGATATTTACTGAAAGATTTCTCCCACTCACTAACCATTTCCAAGTTAATGCCATCTTTGATATGTTAAGGCTAAAAAATGTATAATTTCCAGGCTAGAAGGGTGTTATCCAACATATTTGGGAGAATATCAACTTAGAAAAACCTGCTATAAACTAGGCAATAATTTCAGCTGAAGCCAAATTACAATCCAGCAAGAAGGGGAGAACTGGAGCCAGTGATTAAACTTCCATGGTGGGCTGCAAAAATGTACAAGATAGGCTCAATTTAAAAGTATAAGCACAAATGTAACTGCATCCATCAGCAAAACAACTCTAGTAGATGGTACATTTCTTTTGGTCTCAAAACTGATCATGTAAAATTTTACTTGATCTGCTGATGGAAGCTAGAACTACTGGGAGCACAATTTTACCTAAAAACCTTGCTCCCTTTGAGTTGTCTGGCTGGAGTGATCATGTGCTTAGAAAAGCATTATATTTACATTCAATTTTATCTACCAAAACAAAAAAAATTGAAAGATAAAGGAATTTTTTTTTAAAAAAAAACTCAACAGCATAAAATCACACTGAAAACAATGTATTAATCACATGCAGTTGCATTTTATTCCTGTAACAATCTTTGCTTTTTTAAATTACTCTTTACTGTGTAAGAGGAACCTAGTCCTTGAAAAGTTCATTTGGAAGTTCTGCCTCAATTCAAACTCTTGTCAAAGCATAAGCCAAGCACCGAATCTAGACCTCTGGTAGTTGTGCTTAGAAGTGGGAAGTATTATCAGAAAAGAAATATCTGTAATTTTACAGCCACTCATATCCTCTCACTTCATGAACCATTCTGTCCCTTTACTTTTCTTTCCAAATATAGCATTCAAAGCCAATTCATTCTCTCAAGCAAAGCTGTAGCCAATACTTTATTTCTAAAATGAACTATGCCAAAGCTTTAGCCTATCTGGGAATAAGGCATACTCTGCTCTTAAGGAGATTGGAGAGTTGGCCGTTTCTTTTTTTTAAAAAAAAAACAACAAGTAAAGAGTGCCCTCATTAGAACAGTGAAGGATTCAAGAAAATAGAAAACAGCTGCAACTGCCTTTTTCTCATTCTTCTTGTTCATGTAATCTGCAACTGCTGAGAACAGTAGGTGATGATATCCATAGTGCCTTGAGGTCCAGCAGGGCTTTGCTGAATGTGAAATGCTGCTGGTCTTTCCAGGAAATACCATCTGATGCTTGTTTTTTCCTAAAGAAGCTGGTAGGCTCCTCCATACTCCAGTTGCCTGACTAATATATTGAAGATGACAAGAATGCCTTGCCCAAGTCTGCAAAACAATCTGTTTAATAATTTAAGTGTTGTTTTCTGTAAAAAACAAGACTCTTTGAAAAGAGCCCAAGAAGATATTTTTTAAAAGTAAACTTAAGTATGAAGGGATTGTTGAACTCATACAGCACAACCCACTACTTTGAAAAAAGTTTCTCCCTCTCCAGTCTGGACAGATGCTCATTCTCTTTAGGGTAACAGGAAAGTGGACATGGTAAATGTGTAGATATTCAACCCATTAATCTAATAATTAAAAACCACCAAGGAAGAAACTGAAGACTTGTTGGTCCATTAGTTGCCATGAATCATGCTTAGAATGAATACTAACTTTTGTCCAGGTGGAAACATTTCTCAGCGCTTCTTCTTACTATTGCGAAGGAGTTTTTTGCGTTTGAGAATCATTTCATACAGTTTTTCCAGAGCTGGCTGGAGGCCTAGTCCATTGATGGCACTGCAACCATGGATGTGGCTCAACGTTGAAGTGTATAGTTCATGTAAGCCAAGGTGTTTCTCTACCTCAGGTACAGAGAGTGCATGGGCCACATCCTGTTTGTTGGCCAGCACAAGCACAGGGATTCCCTGGTTGTCTGAGGAGTGGGCAATTCTGTGCAACTCAACTCGAGCCTCTTCCAAACGTTCAATCTCTGCTGAGTCTACCACAAAAACAACTCCATCTGTTCGGCGCATGTAGGATTTCCAGAGAGGACGCAGCTTTTCCTGGCCACCCACATCCCATACTTGGAAAGTGATGATGCGAGAGCCTCCCAGTGGCACCCGGATCTTCTCCATGTTGAAGCCCTTGGTAGGTGCACTCTTGATAAACTCCTGAAACTTCAGACGGTAAAGTAGAGATGTTTTGCCAGCTGTATCTAATCCAACCACGACCACATGCAGAGTCTGCAAGTGAGGCAGGAAAGGAGGCAAAGGTGCCAACTGATTCCCCATAGTCATTGAATTGACACCAAATCTTGAAAAGCACCAAGAGATGATCACTGCTCACAGCAGCTAAGAAATTATGACAACAAGAAAAGTTAGAGTTAATACTTAATTTAAACCCATGAAAGCATACAGTATTTATATTGGATTGTACCTAAAGATGTACTCTTCATCTTCATATTCTAGCTTTTTGCCACAGATGCAGGTTCATCTTTTGGATATTAAGTACAAAGCTGATGTAGTTTTTCTTTGGGACCTATATCATATATGAAGATATTCTTGAGATATCCAAAATAAATCTAAATTAACAGAAATCTCAAATACCATAAGTCAAAGTTTACATTGTCCTGACATATAAAAAAAGGAAGACACATACAAAATAGCTATTGAGGCACTCCTTTGCAACAAAAAGAAAAAGCTGTGATTCTACAGATTCTGTTGAAAATTCCTGGTCTAGACCACGGCTTTTCAACTAGTGGTACGGGTACCACCTGTGATACATTGGCACCTGGCAGATGGTACACGCCCATCCTAGAAAAGTGGTAGCGGGGGAGGGGAATGAGCTGAACCGGTGGCAACATCGCACAAGCCTGAGCGAGAGATGGCTGGAGCTGCAGGGTTGTCAGGGCTCAGCGGAAGCGCCAGGATTGGCGCTTCTTCGGGACTGTCAGGGCTCAGCGGAAGTGCCAGGATCAACGCCAGGCTCCAGCTGGAGCTCAGCGCTGATCCTGGCACTTCTGCTGAGCCCAGAATAAGCGCTGATCAGCTGGAATAAATTTTAGGCTAATAAATTATTAGCCTAAAACAAAATTTAGAATGTCTATGACTAACATAAGTAATCTTTATTTTTTGTATTATAAGATTTTTTCCCATTTATTCAAAATATATACATACCATTTTTTCACAAAAAATATGTTCTTGCACCTTAAATTCTAACAAATGCAGGTTAAATTCATTCTGATTAAATGGACTGGGACTTATGAAAAATATTATTACTATATAAAATTTCATGAATTTAATAGGCTTTAGTGTATGTAGTAAAATGTAATTAGGATACCAGGAAGCAGTGCTTTTTTTTCTAAAAAAAATAAAGGTGCCAGAACTCACACATGTCATACAACCCACCTTGTCTACCCTACAAGGTTCCATCCAAAAAAGGTGCCGGAACTCCGTTCTGGGCGTTCTATGAGAAAAAAAGCCCTGCCAGGAAGTATTTTTGCTTTATTTATTATTCTAAAGAACAAACAAACAAACCATCTCTCCCAATTTACATAAAGGCTAGATAATGATCAGCCAGAATTAAGTAATATCCCCCCCCCCAATTATGGACAACTCATAACCTACTAATAATAATGATTCCCTGAAAACAGGAAACAATTTTTGTCAAGAATAATTTCCAGTCAGTCTTCAAACTGCTATTGAATACAGAGACAAAAATTACTATAAAACAAAGCTGTATCATGTTTTCTACTATGACAGCAACTGCATTATTGCTCTTAAGAGAAAGCAGGGACCCTTACATATAGGAGGAAAGGATATTTGTATACAATCAGAAGAGTAATTTTTCCCTTCTTTACTAAACCCAGTCAGATTTGGACATTATAATCAGATTTAGATAGGTATGTTCAATGCCTCTCAGCTGAAATCTAGACCTTTGGGCTCCCCCACTAAGTATACAAAGAAAGAGCAAGGTCTGCACCCAAGAGCAGGCTAGAAGGCCCTATCAAATGCAAGCGACTGCAGTAGACTTAAAAATTAAGACTAATTTAAAAACGTGGACCGGCAAACATTCAGTCCACAAATGCATCAGAGAAGGAACTTGCAAACAAATTTACTCCAATTTTCCCTGAAGCTTTTTGGGTTTTTTTTTTGCTTTCTTCCTACAATTCAAACAGAGGAGGTCGGTTTGTTGCTTCAGTTATAAACTACTTTAAAGTGATGTGACCGCAAATCTCGCGGAGCGCCTTCTAAATCCGCAGGTAGGCGACGAGACCGCGCAAGCGATCCAAATCTTTTATCTCTGAGTTGCCCATTTCTTTTAGAGAATCTGAACAGTGGAAAAGAATTAAGTCCGCTTAGAAGCATCACCCTGGATTTAGGTGCCAATCACCGAGCGAGGGGAAGTGTGCACTGTAATCACTCCCCGGAGAGAAGGAAATAACTCCTCGTATATTCGATGTTTTTTTCATTTACAGTACTCTTTCGATTTCTAACATGAAATAAATTTAGTACAGAAAATAGGCGCCGAGATCCGGACCAAACTCAGATCTGCCTAATGAAAACTAGCCGGAACTTTACCTCCATCGGGGACTCAAGCTGATAACTGAACATCTGCAGTCCGCAAACATCCAGCCGGCGCCGCAGAAACTCTTCACGCGCACAACCGCCAACTACCAAAGGAGCACCTGCGATCGCGGAAAGGAAGGCGGGGTTTCTTCGGCATCAGTCAATGCCTGTCTGGAGCGTGGATGGCTGCAAAGAGGCGGAACCTTGGTGGAGGCGGGAGCAGGAGAGAGCCAACCAAAGACTCGCGAGAGTTCCCGCTCCTACTGCGCTCGGTCCGGGACTTGTTTGAAAGGGAAGCGAGGGCGGAGGGCATCCTTGTGGTATGATTTACTTTTAGTTCCCAATTCTGTACCTTAACCCGGGGTTATGTGAAAGAGCAAAATGAAGACTCAGCGTGTCCCCGGGAAGGTGTGCAAAATTTATTTTTTTCCGTCAGTCGCATAGTTTATCACATAGGACATTTACTGCCCGTTTTACACTTCAACGTGAAAAATCGTTCTGGGGCACGCTGAGCTCCCGAGCCCTACTCGCTTGTAAAAGACATGAAATCAAGGTGGAGACAACGCTCCAGAGCACAGGCAAGAGGCTTCCTCCCTGGGAAATCGCTCTCCCGAATCAGAAAGTTGGGGACCAGCTATTCAAAGGAATTCCAAATCACAGGCCGCCTGCCTGTGTTCGCAAACATTTAGCCGTAAACCACGGTTTACAGCCTAATGATTTGGGTCCGTATAAATGCTACACTAGAAAAGTCAACAGAGCTCTGTTTTTCTACGAAAAAGTTCATAAACTTAAGTCTGCACTTTTCTACTTCGCAACGAATTGTCATCGGAGGCACTCAAGACTTCCATAACTCTCGCCGCTATTTGAGGACAGGCTCACAAGCCTCCTTCAACCGACCAGGCTGACGAGGAATCGTGATCCATTCTAATGTCCAAAAGCATGTGCTTAGAATACTACTTTATTTTCCTGAGCAACCGTAATCACTACTTTCCCCAGAAAAGTGAGACGAAAATGTAAAGATCCTTACTAGACCCATGCTTTGAACTGGCAGTAACGCCACCCTGTGCGCACTCTTGTTAATTCCAGAGTATACAAAGCTAAACCTTCGGAAAAGGAGTTTCCTTACCGAATTTAATCGGGATTTTTAAGATTTCCATTATTTTCCTAATGCTTCCTTCTCTCCCTCTCCCTCCTCGCTTTAAAGTACAAGAAAAACCAGAGTTCTTGGTTTTCGCTGCTCTCTGGTGGTCAATTGTGCTACGTGCAGGAAGGAGTGGCTGGCGTCTCCTGAGTTGCCCAGCATCACAGCATTGTGAGTCTTCACTCGCCGGGCCTCGTCACTGCAACCAAGACTGGTTTCTTCTCGCTAAGCCTCAGAATAGCAGGCTGCAGAATGGCTGCCTACCACTGGGAAGCGCGCCGCAGGCAGATAATAATGGAGCACCGGCTGCGGCTAATGCAGGTGGTCGGAGTGGGAGAAAGTCCTGCGCAGATAAAGGGGCAGTTACTGCCGGGGTGAGGTGGCGGGGGTGGCCAAGAGGGGTAGGTGGACGCGAGTAAAATGGAGGAGCCAAATAACCTGGTCATTGGAGATCATACCTGTTTTTAAACATAGTGATCTTCAAACATCTGAAATTTGTAGAATAAGTTCTGGAAGGTGCTAAGATAGGTGATGCATCGTAATACATTCCTTTAAAGCACAACAAATCTAAGCAGAGCACCTCCATAGAAATTGCTCTGTCTTGGGTACATCTGCTCCAGGCTTTTATTGCATTTTGTAATCCTCTGACTTCAAGACATCCAAAAAAGAACAGCTTCCCTATCTTTTCCTATCATCTATGCTGCCATAAAATATGCTTATTTAAAAAAGACAGAATATCTGCATAAACTGTTTTTAGTGATGAGACTTGCTCACTAGCCCTTCCCCCAGTCCCAGAGTATTGTGCTGAGTTGGTGTTGTCTAACTTCTACAAATGTTTAGCTTGACATTTGTAACCTCCTACAGATTCCTTCTGCCTCTATTGCTTTGTTTACTGTCACTGTCATTACTATGAGTGAGAAAGCCTGACCAATTTTATATACCTTAACATTACCCTAGTCAGAATAAGAAAGAAATACTTTAGTAATTGTACAGATGACTGAGGCAATGGATAAAACTAAGACAACATCCAACATCTTGGGAATATGGCAGAAAAAAGATGTTGCCCGGATACATTTGCATCTTGGTTAGGTGTAAGTAGGGAAAGACTTGGGTCAACCTGTCTTCTGACTTACACTAGTATTTGTCCCTGGTCACTTTGGTCTGGAAAGGCCCAGCCATGCCAGGTGTTTAGTGACTTGTCTTGTTTCTAGGGATGTGACAAGCCTTCTCTGTCCAAAGCAAAATACATATGCTTTGCTGATAGCAGATCTGGCAAATCTGTTTTTTTTGTTTTTGGCCTGGAATTTTTGGATGTAGGCTGGGAAAGCACCAGATGTTTTACTGGAAGGCAGAGGTGCTTAAAGAAAAGTCAGGTGCCATGCACTAAAGAGGAGAAATAACATAATCAGAAACCATATGGTAAACAAATGCCCACAGAAAGGAATAATGAAATACATGGGATGCAGAAAACTGAAAACAGTTTCAGAAAAAGTAGCAAGAAAAAATTCATTTGTCTGTTTTTTTTAAATTAAAACCATCTATGAAAAAATAAACGAAAAAAGAAAAATATAAATAGAACTAACCAGCAGCAGAACAACAGAGGTGAGGAATTGAGAACAGGAGGCTTCCAAGATATGGAAAGGATGGAGGGGGCCAAAAGGCAGGCTAGGAGGGGTGTACCATTTCAATATCAAGCAACCCTATCAAAAGTGGGCAACTTTTTAAAAATGATTACCTATATTTGAATCTGAGCATGTTTTGAGTAGCATCATTAATCTGCAGAATTGATTGTATCTTCATAAATAGATCTCATAGCCAACTTAAAATAGGAAGCCAATTGATGAGGTTGCTAACTATATTGTCTATCTCTCCACTCTCTCCACAATGCTCCCCACTGCCCCATTTTCTGTGAGATGTTTTATTTACATCATTCCAGATTTTCATTTTTAAATTAAAGGAATCAGATAGGGCATTAAGCCTGGCAGACATGGGCATTATTGGGAACAAAGAGGCCAAAAAGTTTTAAGATAGCAACTACAAATAGCAATCAAAATTGCCATTCTAATATTTTTGACTAGCAACTCCCTGTGGGCAATTCCATCCTGAGCACCAGGAAAGCTACTGTTAGATTTCATTATCTGAAGTTGAACAGACATTTGCTAAGAAATGCAATTTCTCAATTCTCATGCATGTGGGGTTTTTTGGGGGGTGAACATAGGAGAGCAGAATCTCAGAAGAAAGTCAGCAACAAGTTTCAAAGGAGAGCACCCAAAATTCCACTGTCTTTTTGTGCTCCAACATGACATCTCAGAATTTGCCACAAAAAGGTAAAGGGTTTAAAATATGTCATAGAAGGGGATTGTTTTGGAGATAAATACAAAAGAAAATGCTTACTTTTTCCCTAAGAAAATAATACCCAAGGAATTTAAAGAATATTTTTTTGAACTGCCATGGACTTGCAGGTATAATAGATAATAACATCCATCATCCACAGCTAGGATAATTGATGGTGTGCTTGTTTGGGATGATATGGGTTCGGTCCCAGTCCATCTGGAGAATGTGGAAGGCTGGAATAGATTTTCAGTGTACAATAAAGGATAGGCAATTTTTTTGGGCTGGAGGTAGTTTTAGAATGTTGACAACTTGTGATGGTGACATTCAAAATATAGTTATCCAACTATGCACTATAGCATCCTGATGGGACTGAACAAGCTACAGGATAAAAAAAAAAATTCAGCACAATATGCTAGTTTTGACAATTTATGTCTGATTACCTATAATTATTAATCCACATTCTAAGAAAGTTTCACAAAGGATAGTCTTAGCGCCTATCTTTTTAGGAATTGACCTTAATAAAAGAAATGAGCTGAATTGTAGAGTAATAGTTACAAAAGCTAATGAGCATTGTCCAAAAATCTAGCAAATACTGGGGTAATGCTAAAGAACAAATCAAATTGCTATAGAATCTGTTCCACCAGTAAATACATTTTCAGTACTAGTGGAAAAACAAAATGATAATTTTTAGAACATGGTAAGAAGTTGATGGTAAGCTAAAAATCAGAAAGCTAGTTGGTTAATATTTGTACTTTTTATTTGTATGGCACAGTATAGAAAATAATTGCTTTTGAAGTGTGTGAATTGCCTTCTAAGAGTTACTTCTCTAAGTTATAAGACACTATTCAAAATTGTTATTTTGATAGTTCTTCAAGATCATAGCAAATGCATTCCGTACATAAAAGCTACTTTAACTTCCAAAGAGACTGTGAATTGTTAGTAAATCTTCTCAGCCACTTTTACTGGAGGCTTCTGCATAAAATTTTCAAAGGCAGCAGGTTAGTCAGCAGCCTTTTCTAAAACAAGGGGCCATATTACATGGTTTTCCTATGTTATGAAGCAGTCACTCTGAGATTTAAACCAACAAGAATTATTAGGTATGTAGTGACACTTCTAAGCCTGAACACTGATGCACTGTAGGAAAGGAAGAATTTGATTAACTCAAATACCACAGCAAGATACCTGTACATCTGGTTTAAATAATATAGTGCTTCTGGATGTTGTGGATTCTAGCTCCTTCTGCTACAATCAGCAGTGCCAACAGCAAAATGTGTTAGAATTGTAATTTAAAACTTCTTAAAGAGGTACCTTGTTGTACCTCTCTTCTCCAGTTAACCATTACAAAATAAACTCTCAAATATTGTTCTCCAGATGATCTGGACTAGCATTCCCAGAAACCCCAGACAAGTACACAGGGATTATAGAAGTCGTATTTCAAAACAACTGGAATTACAATTTTAGCTATACCTTATATATTTTACATTAGTAACACAAAAATTAGTATTTTAATTCAAAATTATGAGATTGACTTAATAAACCTATTTCCCATCAGCGAAGTGAAAAGATTCAGTTTACTGAGATCAGTTAGCTAAACATAACTAATATTTGGTTGAGTTCACACAATACAGCAATAATCCATACATTAGAGGACCACATTTTAACTTATGTTTAGTGAATCCAGTATGAGGTCATGTAATGGAATATAGTATGCTGTACAAGACCAGGAAATTTAGTTAATTTGATAAAACTATAGATAAGCATGCCATGTGAACAGCTTTACCAAGTACATCACACATCATTTTCAAAAAGAGAACTTTATTTCTTGGATATTGAAAGATGATGCTGGTCCACTATGGACTGATTTGTTGTTGTGCCTTCAAGTCAGTCTTCATTCTTGGCAACTGCCTGGACAAGTCCATGCAGTTTTCTTGGCAACATTTTTGAAAGTGGCTTGTCTCCTTGCTAAGACTGAGAGGAAGTGACTAGCCCAAGGTCACCAGCTCTCTTCATGCCTAAGGCAAGACTAGAAATCATAATTTCTTGGTTTCTATACCTTAACCACTACACCAAACTGGTTCTGATAGATATGTTCTAATAGTTTGCGCTGACCTTACAACAGATGTGCAAGGAAACCCCGTAACATCATCACCATGCAACAATAGATAAAGTAAAAAAAATGACAGAGTTCCATAAGATAGTTCTGCTTAGATAATGACTAGATTTTTTTTTCTGAGAGAGATGCTACAAATTAAATCTGCCTAAAATTGCACTCTCCGGGCTTCATATAATCTTTCCCCACTCTCATCTCCACCTCTGATTATCATTACTATATTTTCAATGTGGTCACTTACATATGAAAGAGTAATTGTAGAATGATCTATGACACTGCACCCTCTGAATAAATTCACTCCTTATTTGCAGAGATCATGCAGGATCGTTGCCTATGCAATACAGAGCATGTTCCAAGTCAAAGTGGTAAACTGCTCAAAAGATACACGGTAAGATGACAAAGATAAAGGATGTCCCCCCCCCCCGTATGGAAAATCTGCTGCTGGAGATCTACTTATCCCCAGAGCTCACATGGGGCTCATTCCAGTCTAGTTCAGGAATGTTTTTTTTTTTTAAAGTGCTATTGGACAGCTTAGACATTCAGCTTTATCACTCTTTACTTATTTATTTATTTATTTATTTATTTATTTATTTATTTATTTAATTTATATCCCGCCCTTCTCCTTACGGACTTAGGGCGGCTAACAACCAGATAAAACACTAATCCCCAAAAACTACAAATTTAAAAACATAAGTAAAAACAAATATTAGTAATTTGGTCAAGTTAATTTAAAAATTGCTTTAAACCCCATTAAAATTTTCCCCTAGGCCAGTCCTGCAAGTTGGAATAGCCAAGTCTTAAGGGCGCGGCGGAAGGAAGGGAGATCAGGGAT
>NW_015386578.1:786760-791781 GCF_001527695.2 Protobothrops mucrosquamatus | reverse complement strand
TCCTGAGGAGACCCACCCTGTGGGAGCGTACAGGCCGATGGGAGGTAATCTGTGGCAGAAGGCGGTCTCGAAGATATCCCGGTCCGATGCCATGGAGCGCCTTAAAGATGATGGTCAGCACCTTGAAGCGCACCCGGAAGGCAGATAAAGGGAACATGGCTGCTTCCCTGTTGTCCATCTGCTTTGGGATTTTTCTTTCTAGAATAGCGCCCACAACCTTTCTGACCCATTTCATAGCAGAACCCTGGCTGAAGTTTTAAATGCACCTTGAAGCCTTGAGAAATCAAGGTAATGGGAATAAAGGCATATTCTTGCCAAGGTCCATTTGACGACACAAATAGCAATAGCTATAGTAACAGCAATAGGATTTAAGACTTATATATTGCTCCATAGTGCTTTACAGCACTCTCTGGGCAGCTTACAATGTAAACATATTGCCCCCAACAATCTGGGTCCTCATTTTATCAACCTCAGAAGGATGGAAGGCTTGAGCCTTGTCAGGATTGAACTTCAGTCTGTGTCCAGGAGAAAATGAACACACCACACAGCCTCCCAGTTGTCTGCCATGAATGAAATATTGCATTCTAACCACTGCCACCAGATAGTTGGTGCTGTAGAGCTCAATGGATTTTTCTGGGTTGAAACTTTAGGTAGGATATTAATGGAACTAGTTGTGAACCACTGTTCTCCTTTATCCACTCTGTACTTCTCTGTAAGGCTCCTGGCATTCTCTGGGTCTTGATTCTTTGTGATTCTATGGCCCATCACCTCTCTCTCCTCTGACTGGCATGCCTTTTCCATCTTCAGATTTTTTTCTTCCAACATATTCTAACTATAATGTATGGCTTTGGGTATGATGGGGTGGATGTTGATTAGGGATTAATGGGCTGCATTTTCTCTTCTAGTCTTTAGACTACATACAACAGTGGTAACAATACAGCTGAAAACGGCATGGAGAAATGTTGTTCTGTAACTGTGCTGCAGGACACAATGCCACATGTCTGAGCTGAAAACTCTGCCAGAGTATACAGTGAAGATTACTTTTGGGAACTCTTCTGAAAGTGTAATAAAAATTCTCTGGAGTCACAGACCCACAGTGCCTGCCTTTGTGTGAAACTTTTTCTCCCTGAAACTTCCAACCACAATCCAAACTTGCCTGTTATCTCCTTCCTTTTGGGGAACAGGTTTGAAAAAGATTGGGAAAGAATCTGGTAGGACAGATTTAAGTTGTCATGCTAGGCCCTTTAGCACTGGCTGAGGCATTGCTAGTCTGTAATTGCCCATGAAACTAAAACAGAAGTTTCAAATCAGAAATTAAAAACAGAAGCAGGCTGTGTTATCCAGAAAAAAATCTTCCCTATTCCTAGATTTTCACCAAGAAATATGTCCAGTTGAACATATTTTGTAATGGTTTATTTTTGGAAATTTTCTTCTGCTCACTTTATTGCTTCTGATTGAGTGAGGCTGTAGGGTTGGTGCTTAATCCTTTAAAAAAAAGTATTAAGCACCCATCTCACAGTCCTGGTCAATAGTTTTTAATTTGCCCATGGTCAATTCCAGTTTCAGAGAAGCTAAAAGGAAAGAGTCTAAATACACATTGTCTTATTTGTTTCATGATTATTTGTAGCAAAATAGTTTTATTCAGAAAAATAATGAAGAGGAAATCTGATCCTCTCCATCCTGAACAAGAAAATAAACTACTATTGGTCTCTAGTCTATTAACTATAATAAAAAAGAATGTGCAGCCAGGAAAAATTCATTAGATCCCAATAAAACACTTATTTTCCGAACTACCTGATATTTACTCTACATTGCAGCACTAAGTAGTCTGAAAATCAAATGAAGCCAAACTTGAAAAAATTTAGAAAGTATTGTACAAATATCTTTTTAAAAAGATGGCTACATAACTGCCTTTTCCAGTGACCAAAGTATTAGTTTTTCTTATCTGTCTTTCCTACCATATATTATTACTAGGCAACATTGCACATTTGCTTCAAACCTACTTAAATTTAAAGGCCAGCAATTCTATCAATGCGTAATCATTTTTTACAGATTATGTTTTTGTATCTGAAGTAATAATAATAATGATAAAGTTGGAAGGGACCTTGGAGGTCATCTAGCCCAGGGCTTTTCAACCTTTTCACCCATTGTACCACTTTTACGATATGGCAATATCTGAGTATCACCAGTCACCTAGCAAGGTGTCAAAAACTTGATGACCAAAAAAAAAAAAGGAAAAAAATGATAAAGTACAGGTAGTCCTCGACTTACAACAGTTCGCTTAGTGACTGTTTGAAGTTACAATAGCACTGAAAAAAGTGCCCCCCAAGCCACAGCCGAGCAAGATACCTGCCTGCCCGCCCGGCAGCGCTCTTCCTCCTGTCCAAGGTTTTCATTGTTGTGAGCATTTCTGTTGAGGATTGGCAGCGGGGGTGGGGTGGGGTGGTGTTTGGTTTTTATCCCCCCCTCCGTCTGCTGGATGGTTGCAGCAGGTTTTGGTCACTTCATATGACCCTGGGACACTGTGACCGTCATAAATATGAATCAGTTGCCAAGAATCTGAATGTAAATCACAAGACCCTGGAGATGCTGCAACATTCCAGCTGATCGGCCCTTCTGGGCTCAGCAGAAGCGCCAGGATCAGCACCGGGCTCCAGCTGGAGCCTGGCGCTGATCCTGGTGCTTCCACTGAGCCCTGACAGCCCTGAAGCGCCAATCAGCTGGAAAGCGGCACTGATCCTGGTGCTTCCGCTGAGCCCTGCAGCTCCAGCCATCTCTCGCTCAGGCTTGTGCGGTGCTGCCACCGGTTCAGCTCATTCCCCTCCCCTGCTACCACTTTTCTAGGATGCTCGCGTACCACCTACCAGGTGCCAATGTACCAAAGGTGGTACCCGTGCCACTGGTTGAAAAGCCCTGATCTAGCCCAACCCCCTGCTCAGGCAAGAAACCCTGTACCATTTCAGACAAATGGCTGTCCAGTCTCTTCTTAAAAACTTCCAGTGTTGGCGCATTCACCACTTCTGGAGGCAGGTTGTTCCACTGGTTAATTGTTCTCACTGTCAGGAAGTTTCTCCTTAGTTCTAGGTTGCTTCTCTCCTTGATTAGTTTCCACCCGTTGCTCCTTGTCCTGCCTTCAGGCGCTTCATACTGGTCCAAGAGAAAATGTTTTCAGGATTTTATTCCCCTCTTAGCTCCAAAAGTGATAAGCCTTTTAATGTTTTCTTTCCTTTTTTTGTATTTTATGTTTTTAAAAAATTAATAATGTTCACAAAAAAGCAAAATAAAGCTATTAGTAGAAATAGATTTAGAAAAGCAAAATTTGAACAGAGCCATAATTTTGGCTTCAGGAGCCTTTTTTTCTTCCTACAATTTATAAAAGAGATTAACTAATGAACAGAGAAAAATCTAGTGGGAGAAGAAACACAACCTTAATTCGGTGGTATCTCCTTCAAAAAGTTCAAGATTTTCTCCTGCTATATGAATATGGGAGAAGATAGTTCTGGGAAAAGGAGAATGCTCCCAGCTCTCCAATAAAGTCTACAGTGGCAAGTTTCATTGTGTTTAGAGATCCCAGCTCCAAGCAATAACCTCCAAAATAAATGATATCAGTACAAATTCAGCAGCCACTTGGTGATCCATGCAGCCTAAGTCCACTCAAATTCCAATATGAAGTATAACTCTCTTATGTTAGCATGTTCTCCTTGCATTCCAGTCTGCTGTTCTTTTAAAATGAAACTAATCCATCAGCATCATTACATGCTATCTTAAAAGGAATGTGGTACCATAGCCATCTTCCTGTTTTGTAGAATTGCCAATAAAGAATCAAAGCTTCAGTTTCTTCCCACAAATCCCCAGAAGCTTCATGCTACTGCAATTTCACTGAAGGGGACTGTAGCCAAAAGAAGTTCCTCCAGGGCTCTACTGTAGCCATGAGAGACTTTAGAATAAAGATAGTAGGACACCATCTCTGCAATCCACATACTGATACTTTTCAAAGGAGAGTTGCTCCGAATGAGAGAGATAGGAACAAGTCAGGGTACCTCTGTGGGAGAGAAAAATAAGAATTCAGTAGTAATAAAATGTTTACAAATATGATATCTCCTTGTTATCTCTACCAATAAATTATATCCCAGGCTTTATTCTCAATGGTATATTTTGGGATAGATAAGGGACAGACAGAGAATGTAAAATTAACAACAGATCTGGAAGCTTATTAGTTATTACTGAGAGAACCAGTGTAATATAATTCCTAGGAACACAATAGAAACTACATTAATTACATTGATTAGTGATAGGATGAAATGATCAAACAAGAGGAGTGAAACAGCTGTCTAAATTAGAGAAGATTCTCTTGATTAAAAGTATGGTCCCCATTTGAGCAGAATGACATATTTGGCCTATAGACTAAACCAACCATCCAACCATCAGGATTTTATGTTAGAAGATGCAAATACTGGACCAGGAGTTAGCTATCATAAAGGGAAAACAAAACAAACAGTTCTAGAAAAGAGAATCAGACTTACTGTATATGCAGAAGAACATTGTGAACTTTTATCTTGATCCATGTGCAAATTTTGCTGAAATAATGAAGGGGAATTTCACTGTTTTTATATGGCACATGCAAAATCACATCTTAAGTATAATTCATTTTGTATTTTAGTATTCCTTTATGGTGTGTATTGAATTAGACTTTCTCCAGATTTTACAGATGAAATGGGTATATTCCATATTAATGGAAAGTTTTGATCCATGGCACAGACATATTTTGCACCCAGAAATTTGTATGTTCAAGTCCTTGAAATCCATAAATGAAAGTATGTTGGGAAAATAACCAGAAAAATCTTTGAGGGTTGATCTGCTCAATCAGGTTGCCTTATGGCAAGGATAGGCCATTAATATCTCTTAAGGGCAGGAATGCATATCATTCTCAACAAAGCCTCAGCCACTATTTCATCCTGGGTTGCTGGACTATGGAATGGTGAAAGGCTGAACTTTTTTTTTTTTTTTTTTTTTTTTTTTTT
>NW_015386578.1:766073-785217 GCF_001527695.2 Protobothrops mucrosquamatus | reverse complement strand
GTTCTCGCCTGCATCGTCCATATAGGACGACTCGGGAACTCAACTCCTACCCCGGGCAGCTCACCGATCCCCTTATGCCCAGGGGAAAGGTATCAAGCCGTTTGACAGCTGATGCTAGCTGTCAAAACGGCTTTTACGCTGAAACAGGCGGGAGGCAGCAAACAGCTGCGTCCAACGAAGTCGCCTGCCACCGGAAGTCAAAGGCTGAACTTTTTAGTCTGTAAGTTCACCAGTGGAAATGTGAAAGGCTAGGCATTTTTAAACAATTCACAGATGGATTGGTTAAAGATGGACCTTTTTTTTAACCAAGTGAACTTGATTAGAGTTTGCTAGTTTCCCCTTATATCCAAGGGGCAGAAATAAATATGAATTGGTGAAGCTTGCTTGAGTTTTTACAAGCTTTTTGATGGCACATTGAAATAGTGGAGTTCTCTTATTGCTTATCCTTTAATCGGGTGAAATGGACAAGTTTTTTTCTTTTCCTTTTAGTTCAAGTATTAAGAATAATGATAAAACCATGTTTGCTTCTTTACTTGACCCATGAAGACATCAGATGGGAAACTATCAAGTACTGTACAAGAGCTGAAGTGAAATATATCAGTGTATCAATGGAATCAATATATCCTTAAAGATGCACCAAGGGGAAGAAAAGTGACGTGCTTGCTTTTCTAGCAATAGGGACAAGAAACAAAGTGAGGTAAGCCCCCAATAGGGACCAATGCTTCAGTAAGAAAATATAAATCCATGAAAGAGGAACAAAGAGGAGGAAGGGATTAAAATGTGAAAAAGGTTTTTTATATGATGGCATAATTTCCAGCCAACTTATACATAGGTATCAAGTATTTTAATGCTGCCATGGTGGGAGTGAGGAGGAAAACAACTCTAGATTCTGGAGAACTGCAGGTGTATCCATCTAAAGTCTTAACAGTTGATTTTGTTGCAACTAAGGATTATTATTTTCTTGACTAAGCATGGAATTGGCATTATGTCAGAATGTTATAAAAGCAATTTTTAGCCAAATTAAATAATATTTTTTTAAACCTTCAACTTTACAATATTGTTGGATTTCAAGTTCATCTGAAATGCTTTTGACTATGTTAAATTACTGCAGTGGGGATAATCAATTCTGTATTGCCAAAATTCATCAGGGAAAAATAGCATTATGGACGATCTTCTAGAATTAGACCTTTTCTCCTTTGAAATAAATCTAAAAGAGAAAAAGAATCCTTCCTTCAAATATTTTTAAAAGCTTCTCTATTAGTTCTGCAACATACAAATCTATCAACTCGTTGATTAAAAGACAGATATATAATTGTCAAAACAAGTAAAAGTTCAGTTTTGACACCATTATTTTAAAATGAATCAGCTGAATGCAGGATCATTTCTTAGAGATATACTTACTAAGTGTTGGTATCCATGATTGTACTAGAGACACTATAAAGGATCTAAAAATATATCAAAAAGAGAAAGTTACTGCAAAGTGTATTCATGTTTGTGTTCTGCAGAGAAATTAGTAAACTCCTTCAAGTCTTACCTGGGCACTCTGCAAAGGCCTAATATCCAATTGAGTCATCACTGTTTTTTTTCCAATCACCACTGTTTTATGCAAGACTTCAATATCAAGCTGAGCCACATACACAGGATAAAAATTGTTGTTTGTCACATTTAATATATTCTAAAGAGAAAGAGGATAGGTGATGAGAAAAAAGTCGTAAATTGGTACACACTGTTCTCATTCATAAAAGGATCCTCCTGAACTTTTCCCCTTAACAGGGTCTTATTCTGCCTGTGCTGCTACTACTTTTTAAAATATAATACAAAACATGAAACATTGTATGGTTTCCAGGTTTGTGCAAAGTTTCAGATTTAATTCAAAAGTGCACAGGTGCTTAAACGCAGTCCATATCTGCAACTGTCTTCCCAAGATCATGCAAGTACCTTTTTGAAATCAAATCTGAAGTGCTGTGCAGCCTGTGGTTCATATCTTAAACAGTAAAGCATATCTATAATAAATAGCCATTTACTTTTATGGGGATGAGTGGTTGAATGCAAAAGGAAAGAAGACAATGATTGTGTGACAGTGATCTGGACAAGTAGCAAGTTGGCCCAGGATGAAGGTTTTTCTATGACTCACTGTATATTACTCTAATTTGGCTCAATCTATCTTTTTAAAAGCCACAGGAGCCAGTTCTAGTAGCATACAAGAATCTATTCAGAACATGGAATTGACATGTTTTTATATTTGGTGCATGCAGGACAACTGCTAAGAATTATTGTGACACTATTCCAAGCTGTGGATCATGGCAGGTGCTTTTGCATTCCCTGCTTCTTTTAGGTACAGAGCAACACTAACCAAACTAAATCAAGAACAGCTTCCTTTTGATCAATTTCATTTTATCCATGAGATGAAGGCTTGTTTTGTCCTTTCCATGTTCTTCAGCACATTCATTTGCAATCAGCATTTCTACACATGAAATAATATTGTGCTTATTATTGATAGCATAATGCTATTTTGAATGTTTGTCTGCAAAATGCATTTTTTATGTTTGGGTGTGGTATACTGCTGAGCTTCTGTACAAGTTGTGCTGATGATATGACTGTGCAGAAATTATGACAGTGAGAGATGGAGGGAGGAAAGAAAGCTTTATGGGAACTGCAATTTCATCTTTGCACACTTGCTCTGGTATTATTTTAGATAACTAAACAATATACCTCATTATGAAGTTATTAGAAGCCAGTGATTCAACTTTAGCATACATGCACCATGAAATCAACGGAAAAGAACTATATAGCTGCATGAAAGAACAGCAACCATTGATCTTCATAGTCTCTCTCTTTCTCTCCCCCCTTGTCCCCCTCCCTCCCTTTCTCTGTCATATATTCAGTGCTCTCTTTCCTTCTGATTTAAGGAATGTATTGTGGTTGCTAAACAAGGAGAGTATATATTGCATGCTTACTGCACAACTTACCCTATTAATAAGAATATGATGTTGATAATTGAAAATACTCAGTAAGATTGGTCTGCCAATGTAATAGATGATATGTACTATATTTTATTCCATATATTAAAATAATTAAGTTCAATTTCTTTCTTCTTCCCCAAAAGAAAAATATGAATTTAATGAATGGATTTTTTTCTTTCCTAAAAGATATATTCAGATTCTGGTATTTTCATCAGGTATAGGCAATTTAAAGCTCTTCAGATGTTTTAGGTTTTTCAGATGTTTTAGATTTTCCTTTTGTCAGAAGGTTTGTTAGCCATGATCTAAGAGTTCAACAAATATTGAGGTCCTTGTTCATGCCTTGCAAAATATCCTCTGGAATGTACTATCAAGAGCCACACAAATCCCTTTTAAAAAAATTGTGTTACAGTATCTGAGTTTTTTTCCTTATGCATAATCCTTTTCTTGGATCATATATGCTGAATTCAAACATTGCACTACGTCATTTATTTCATTTTAGTTTAAAAATCTTCTCCTTAAAAAACAAGCTATATTAAGCCATAATATATTGAAGATAAAACATTATGAAATAAGCATTTTAAAAAAGAGACCATGTGGCCAGACACAAGATTTTTGGAACTTGCACTATGATACATAATGTTTCTTCTCTTTGAACGCTATCTATTCACAGGTTTCAAGTTTTGATTAAAAAGAAATTGAACCATGCTCACACAGAAAACCCAATGAAGTACTTGCTCTGGGTTAAAAGAAATAGGGACTGACTAAACTTTATTCCTTTTAATCTCATTTAGTCATCTATTCTTTTGTTTTAAAGAACTAAGATTTAATTTGGGGGCAAAGTTTATTCCAACAACTATTCTACCCATCAGTATTCACTCTTAATATATTCTTCTGACAAAAATTACCTCTAAGCTTTCCCTGAAAAATGAGCAACTGCATGTTATAGAAACTGGACAAAAGAGAGGCTTCCAGATCAAAATTGACACGTTTTTCAGTTTGTGGCCCTGCAATATTCTCTCCCTGCTTCTTAAAGCCACCACACAAATTATATTCAATCTCAGATGAATTTTTAAAAAATCCATAAAATGAATCTGGTCCATGTCTCTCCCCAACTCACTCTTCTTTCACTCTGTTTCTTGAACTTACAGTCATATTCAGGATGATGCTGGAAGTAGAATTGTCAAAAGAAATGGTAGAGGCATTGAGACCTGAGGGGAGCACAGCAACTGAACGTGGGAACAGGAAGTACATCATGAGACAAGTTGTCAGCAGGCAAATGGCTACTGTGAGAAATACATACAGCTTCCTGCCAAAACAGATCACAGGCAGTTAGTGATAGCAGAATTTCCTCCCACCTCAACATACACAGCAATCACTGATAGCAGTATCTAACAAATGGGGATAACTCCACTATGAAGAGGCAGAAGAAAAAATGAGGAAAAATTTGTTCAGCAGAAAAAGATGTGCTTACGTCCGTCTAGGCTTCAGCCGCTGGTCTCCATATGGAATGAGAGCCACTAGCTGTTGCTCCTGCTCTAGAAGGAAGACAGCAGAAGAGAGAGAAAATTAGGGAAAACTGCCAGACCTGCCAGAATCTGTCAATTTAATAAAAGCCTCCTCACATGCAAAACATGAAAAGAACTGCCTGTCTGTCTGCAGCAATCTTAATCAGGCCAAAGCAGTTTTATAGACCAGTTCTATTAAGCCCAGTTAATGCATCCCTTGGTTAAACAATATAGAAAACAGAAAGAGGCCTGGCTTAACTCTAGACGTCAATCAACAAGATCACCTCTGCAAAACAAGTCTTGAAAATATACCTACCTCGGGGGATTCTTCCAGTGCCTTGACAAGTAGGACAAGTGACAAAAGCTCGACTGGTGTGGTTACCACAAGGAACACAAGACACCTCAGAAGCATCTGTTCTATTAATGCTGGCATAACAGGATGCTTCATTCTCAGCATATGATTTTTTCTGTATAATCGATTTGCTTTCTTCTGCCTCCTTTGTAGTAAACAGGTTCTTGAACCACAAGAGGGCTTGATCCATTGTACATAAACACTGTGGCTCTGGTGCAAACAAGCAGCATTAACAAATCAGAGCAGAAAAAGGACTTTTGATTCTATTAAACAGCACTTCATTCCTGAGTTCAGGACAGACAATCTTGAAAAGCATATTTAAAATTAGGAATCAGCGAACTAAAATGGACAGGAATGGGTGAATTTAACTCAGATGACCATCAGGTATACTACTGCGGGCAAGAATACATCAGAAGAAATGGAGTAGCCTTCATAGTCAATAAAAGAATAGGAAAAGCAATACTGGGATACAATCCCCAAAATGACAGAATGATCTCAGTTCGAATCCAAGGCAAACCATTCAATATCACAGTAGTCCAAATCTATGCCCCAACCACTGGTGCTGAAGAGAATGAAATTGACCTGTTCTATGAAGCCCTACAGCACCTTATAGAATTAACACCAAAAAATGATGTCCTTATCATCATGGGGGATTGGAATGCTAAAGTAGAAAGCCAAAAGATAACCGGAATAACAGGCAAGTTTGGCCTTGGAGTACAAAATGAAGCAGGGCACAGTCTGATAGAATTTTGTCAAGAGAATACGATGGTCATAACAAACACTCTTTTCCAACAACCCAAGAGACGGCTCTACACATGGACATCACCAGACGGTCAACACAGAAATCAGATTGACTATGTGCTCTGCAGCCAAAGATGGAGAAGCTCTATAAAGTCATTAAAAATAAGACCAGGAGCTGACTGTGGCTCAGATCATGAGCTTCTCGTTGCAAAATTTAGGTTTAAATTGAAGAAAGTAGGGAAAAGCACTAAGCCACTCAGGTATGAACTAAATCATATTCCTGATGAATATACAGTAGAGGTAACAAATAGATTTAAGGAATTAGATCTGATAGACAGAGTGGCTGAAGAACTATGGACGGAGGTTCGCAACATTGTACAAGAGGTAGCAACTAAAACCATCCCAAAGAAAAAAATGCAAGAAAGCAAAATGGCTGTCTGAGGAAGCTTTGCAAATAGCTGAGGAAAGAAGGGAAGCGAAAGGCAAAAGAGAAAGAGAAAGATACACCCAATTGAATGCAGAATTCCAGAGAATAGCTAGAAGAAATAAAAATACCTTCTTAAATGAACAGTGCAAAGAAATAGAAGAAAACAACAGAATAGGGAGGACCAGAGATCTCTTCAAGAAAATTGGAGATATGAAGGGAACGTTTCATGCAAAGATGGGCATGATAAAGAACCAAAATGGCAGGGACCTAACAGAGGCAGAAGAGATTAAGAAGAGGTGGCAAAACTACACAGAAGAACTATACAAGAACGAGCTTAACGTCCCAGATAATCACGATGGGGTGGTCACTGACCTCGAGCCAGACATCCTAGAATGTGAAGTGAAATGGGCCTTAGGCAATCTGAGCAACAACAAAGCTAGTGGAGGTGACAGTATTCCAGCTGAGCTATTCAAAATCTTAAAAGACGATGCAGTAAAAGTGCTATACTCAATTTGCCAACAAATTTGGAAAACTCAACAGTGGCCACAAGATTTGAAAAGGTCAGTTTACATTCCAATTCCAAAGAAAGGCAATGCCAGAGAATGTTCAAACTATCGCACCATTGCACTCATTTCACATGCTAGTAAAGTTATGCTTAAAATCCTACAAGCTAGACTCCAGCAGTAGGTGGATCGAGAACTACCAGAAGTACAGGCAGGATTTCGAAGAGGCAGAGGAACTAGAGATCAGATTGCCAACATACGCTGGATCATGGAGAAAGCTAGGGAGTTCCAGAAAAACATCTACTTCTGCTTCATTGACTATGCTAAAGCCTTTGATTGTGTGGATCACAACAAATTGTGGCAAGTTGATGGGAGTACCAGACCATCTTATCTGTCTCCTGAGAAACCTATATGTGGGTCAAGAAGCAACAGTGAGAACTGGCCACAGAACCACTGATTGGTTCAAAATTGGGAAAGGAGTGCGGCAAGGCCAGCTGACAAATGTGCCTGCCAATGAGATAGAAAAAAAAAAAAAAAAACAAGGAACCAAGCTGGTTTTACACAACTTACTTACTTAGCTGCATAGTGTATGCTTTAATATGAGTTCTTGTTCATATCTGAGAAATGTAATTACAAACAGTAGCTAACAGATTGCCTTCTTGGAGCTAACTTCTCATTCCACTATTCAATCTGAATAGTACAAATTAATTAATTTGCTTCACAAGAAATATCAGCACTCCCCTCATTGGTTGCTTCCAAGCAAATAGGAAATTCACCAAAGTTCTCTTGTTTTCCCAGCAGGGTCTTTTTCTGGTTAGCATAATTTTAAAATATCAAAACTCTTTGCTGCAAAACAATGTATATTAAAAATTATTCATCTAAAAGAAGTGGAGAAAGAAATCAGAAAGAAATAAGATGATTTTGAATCCTCATAATGGCCCAACAAGAAGTTGAAGGAAGGAAGGGAGAGAAGGAAGGAAGGATAGTTTTTTTAAAAAGGAGAAAACAAGAACGAAAGCAAAGAATGGAAGATAAATCGGTGAGCGGGGAGGAGAAAACAATGCAGTATGGTTTGAAGGGCCAGGAGAGTATGAGGGTCGTATGTGGATCGTTAGAAAGGTTTCTTAAGAAAGTAAGGAGGGCATCTGCTCACCGCATCCCACCAAGGCCAGAGACAGGCGCTAAATCGTTAGGACTCCTCAGCCAATCATAGATATGAAACAGAAAATAAACAATACTATAATGGTGCCAGCCTTCGTCCCTTCACACGACTCCCACCCTCTTGCAAGAGGTGGGAAATAAGCAGTTCCACCCTCAGCCGCTACTTCCCTTCTTTTTCAGCCGTTCTATTAAGGTGCATTCTTCACCCTGATACGCAGCAAAGATTTAGATCCGCACTTTTTTTTCCCCGGGAATGGGAGGTGCCAAAGTTAAACACTGACTGAAAAAACGAACCTTGTGACTTACAATGTGATTCTTTGCGCTTGTTTGTTCGACATTGAAAGTGCTCTTGGAAATATTCCAAAGTATCGTTGAGGATTGGAGCCTTGCAACAGATCAATCCGTTTCAAAACTGCATAGAGGTGAAGTCCGCTAAAACGGCAGCACTTCCTCCCAAAGAGCTCCCAAACTCGTAGCTTTACCAACCTAATCCTTCCCACACGCTGCAAGCCCATGCCAAAATCCGTTGTGCTGGCGCGACGTAAGCGAGTCGTGTTAAATAAAAGGAGTGGCTTGAGCGTCTACCTTCCGCTTTTCACATTAGTTTGGTCCTTGGAAGGGTGTGAAAGGAAGTGCTTGTGTAATTTTGACACTCCACTGAATAGTGGTTGTGGTTCCTATTTGTTAGCATTTCGCTCCATATTTTAAGAGGCGCTTATGAAGTGTGCCTGAGCTCGCTCTGCTTTCTCTGCTGTTCGGAGATGCTGGTTCACTTTCACTTTAAATTCAGAATGTAAATCCGCTCTCAATTTTATGTGGTTTTTCAATACATTTGGTAAACTTCCTCGTTTCACTATCTATTACGATTGTTCTAATCTAAGCGATTGCAGGTTTTTTAAAGCGAAGTTGGAAGTTAGATGTAGCTGGAATTTCTCTTGTAACCTACTTTGTATTCAGCCGTTGGCCTCAGATAGGTAAAACGGCAGAGGTTATCTCCTCAAAACCATTAACTTAATGTTTTCGGGTCCGAGATGTGCCAAAATAACTTGACCCACCTTGGGCACACCAAAAGTTATGAATATAAACCCACATGTTAAGGTCTCAAAATAATTCTCTGATACCTGGGAGTTGATATGGGTGAGAAATGTGAAATTCACGCAAGCTCAAAACTTACGTGAGAACTTTTACAAAATGTTTTATAGATGGCACATGGATCCTGCAACTATGTCTCGTATTTATGAGAATTATGAATCCAAGTGCTGGAGGTGTGGACAACAAGATGCAACTTTTTTTCATATGTGGTGGACTTGCAAGGNTTCACCTACTTATGTAGAATAATATTTTGTGGAGTTAGGGATATTAATAGTAGTTTACTTTTAGTTGAATAGTATCCTGGGATCAGGTTTGGGAAGTCCGGGGGGTGGGGGGTGGGGGGTAGGGTTCTTACATTGTGATGTATTTGTGATGTGTTCTTTTTTTATGATGAAAATAATAAAAATTTATACTTGGAAAAAAAAAATAATTCTCTGGATGTTTCCAGCAACATTAGTTTAAAATGGTGATCACATTAGAAAGAGTCACTATTTGGTTCCACAGGACTTGCACTCTCAGGCCTGACTAAGTGGAATTTAGCTTCCCCCCCCCCCCAAGAGACCCTCTCTCCCTTGGAAATCCATTTGTTGCAAAAGTGCAAATGGGAATTACCAGGCTGTGCCCCTGAAATTCCAACTACCATTAAGCAAGGTGGATTTAGCCTGTACATAATTTCTGATCTTCCAACTAATCCCAGGGAATTATACTGTAGATGGAGTAATAGACAGGCTTTTGTTTATCACCCTACAGAAGGTATAGAAGCAATATTTGACTAAGGTTCACACAGAAAGTCTTGCATTTTACTTTCCTAGAATTGGACTGAAAGCAGTGGCTCCGAGAAGATGAGGATTAGTCAGATGTCAAGAAGTTCATCTTGATGGCAGTCTGTCAAAATTATCTTTTATTGGTGAACCCCTGGAAGGAGAATCTTGCCAATGAGATTTTAAATTATCCCTCCTCATAATTTTTAACAGATCCTTTCCAGAATACTTAATCCCAGGGAAACCTTTCTTTATCTGACCTGGAATTAAGTTCCGGAAGTTGTATGGTAGTGTATATCAGTTCCTAAATAAGATTACTGGCATTTTTATGCCATGTTTCTGAATTTATACAAATATTGGATATTTGTTTTAAAGATTAGTTAATAAACTGGATGAAACTTTGAGCTGGCAAAGAAATTATACTTGAGAAATCAATTAATTCCTTATTTTCTTTGTATAAAAGAAGCCCCTGCTTTTTAAATAAAACATACACGTTTCAACTCCCCCCCTTTTGAATGTGACAGTTTGACTTCTTTCTAAAATACCCACTCTGCAGCCCACAATTTTGTAACACTTAGTATTTCACTATTTGCACAACAGTTAACAAAATGTCATATATATGACAATAGGTACTGTAATTAATGTCAGCATCTATAAAGAACAAGAGAAATGTCTTTCACATGCTCAGGAAATCTTTGGACCTACACAACTGGTACAAAGAATAATAAATATGCCTCACTGTATGTACAAGTGTTGTCATTCCAGCATGACAATGTATTTTATATGGAAACACTTTTGCTTTTACTAGATGTTTCTTTTGCAATCTATGACTTTACCCATTATTTTAAAGATAAAAGAACACATTTTCACAAAGGGAAACCTAATATTGTGCATTTTTAATATTTATTTTTATCTCAAAGACCATGGTGCTTAATCTAAGCAATAAGCAATATCTTAATATCAGTATTGTTTAAATTATCAATCATGCAACTTCTCATAAAACATACAAAGCCAATAGAAGAAATTTCACCCTTTATGAAACTTAAGAAGAAAGCATTCTTCATCAGAGCTAACAAGAAGTTAGTTGATTGAAATAGTAATTCAAAGTAAATTAAAAAAAATATGAAGATCTAATAATTTAAAGGTTTTCCCCATCAGCCCAAAGACAAGTTGCAGATCTTATTTCTTCCATTCAGAGATATTCAGTTTGCATACATATTTTATTAAATAAGCAATACATAGCACAAGCAGTTTGTCCTCAGCGTCTCAATCTGCCTCTTTGTTAGGAAACTTTTCTCATGTTCCTCATTTCAATCCCTTGCAATCATTAACTATTTCCTATCAAAGTCACAGAAAAGCTGTACTTGTGTATGTCCCATTACTGTTGGCATGCTTTGTGAACAGACATTCCTTTCATCCTATATGAAAAAAATCAAACACCTGAGAGTCAAATCAAAAATTATAAACCCTTTAGAAATGTATCAAAGCCTTACAGTATTTTTTTCAGGAGGATATGGACAGAAATTCCCCACAGATTCTTGAATCCTCTGTCTTGATTAATGGAGACATAGGAAGTTGTTTTCCTTAAATATCACTCATCCATATTTTTGTCTTTTTTTCTTTTACATATTAAGTAAAACTTTCTATCAGGTATTAGTAATATAGTTAAGCTGAAGAGTTGTTAAAATATTGCTTTTTTAGGACTTCAATCTGGTCTAACACCTGGGTAGAGAAGATCAGGAATACTGCTTGTGAGAGCAGTATTTACTCCTGTGAAACA
This sequence comes from Protobothrops mucrosquamatus, assembly GCF_001527695.2. Taxonomy (NCBI): domain Eukaryota; kingdom Metazoa; phylum Chordata; class Lepidosauria; order Squamata; family Viperidae; genus Protobothrops; species Protobothrops mucrosquamatus. The sequence goes on along the minus strand of NW_015386578.1, from coordinate 773,932 downwards.
CTGCTGGCTGATAAAAGTCTACAAAAATATTTTTTTAAACACTCAAATGTGTCTTGATCATCTACCTTTCAAGTAGCTTGAGCAGTCACTATCAATAATTTTTTTCCTAAAGAATTATGTAGTACAAACAGCTACACTTTTAGTATTTTTATTCAAATAACCAATTCAGTTCTGCTTCTAACAAGGAAATAACCAGAAAAGTGGAATTGTGGGGTTTTGATGGAATCTTCCTAATGAGGACAAAGTTTTCAGATAATGACAGCGTCCTGCAAGAAACATAACATTAAATGTGGGATAAAAGTATTGCTTAACCAGAAGAGAAGTAAAGTAAATTGGAGAACAAATAGCCTACTTTGGCTGCTAAGGTCAAGTCCATTTATATTTCTGGAACATAATCACTTCTTTTCTCCTATCTATAATCTGGCATTCACCAGTTTGAAAAAAAAAATTAAATAAAAGGTACTCTAATGCCTGAACGTAGGATAATAGAGATGGTAGGAATTATAATATGCTGAAAAATAAAAGTGAAGCCATCTTGGTTCTGCTTAGGACAGAAGAGAGCTAGAAGCTGCTGGTGCCAGTTGCTGTTAAGTTTTTTTAATGTACAAGCGAAAAAAGTTCAGTATGGACTCTCATACCAATCACCCTGATTCAGCTGCAGCAACTCAGTGACAACAAGATTCACGTCACATTTATGTTTCTGCAATAGATGGAGATTAAGGTGTCTGTCACAGAAGCCCATTTCATGTAGGTGGGCCAGAAATGAAGCCATATGATTTTCACTGGTTACAGAAAGAGCCTGGAAGGGTGAAAAATACAGAAATATCAATATAAAGAGGAAACAAACACATACATGCAAAGCTCCATATAGCAAACATTTATGTACACCTCAGATATTCTAAGAATTCTCCAACTGCAGTCATCCCAGTAAAATTTAAATTGGAATAATTTCTACAATACTCAATATTCTTTTCCTTTCTGTAATAATGTACAATATCACCCAGTTCTCAAGCTTATCTTTGCATTCACAAAAACTAGCAACCTGCTGAATCTTTATATATAAGATTAATTATGAAACTGCAAAATGTATACACTCCTGCTCCTTGCTGTTGCCATTATTAGTGCATGATTTATATTTATTTATTTATTTTTAAAATGTATAAGGCCAGACAATTTAAGCAATGTGACTTGGTAGCATGCAGCACAAATAATTAAAAAGGAAACCCCCCACCATGCAACAGTAATATAAATATAAAAAGATGTTCCAGCACATAATAAAACAACCAAAAGGGATTTCTCACTCAAATGACCCCTAATGCATCAGGGAATAGCCAAGTCTTAAAGGACTAGAAGACTTGGGTTTGTTGTATTTTGGGGGGGGGGAGGATTGTTCCAGAGAACAGAAGCAACCATAGAAAAGGCATGTTTCCTGGGTCTCATGACAAGATGATCTATTTACCTGATCCATGGAGGCTTGCCCAACAAACAATGCCTTGTAAGCTGAGGCAGCCACTGATAAGGCCCCTTTCACCAGGCCACCCGCAAGGCTATTTCCTGGGCTATGTCTGCAAATCAAATTACAATTGAAAACATACAAATATAGAGAAAGGGCTTTTTCTGTATCAGACTACTGATCCACCCAGCACAGTATAACCTACTCCAACTAGCAATAGTTTCCAATCCAGTGACCCAACATCTTCAGTGAAGATGCCAGAAACCAAAATTAACATTTTCTGTATCCAAAGAGTAGTGAGTGGTCTCTCCCAATGCATTGTTCTCTTAAAACCATTTGTCTGCTCTAGTTTCTTTTGCCATTGTTGGCTTCCTGCTTCAGTAGTGCAGTTTTTAAAGCCTCAATTGATTTGTTCAACTGTAAGATTAAATCAACATTTCTGAAAAAGGAAGAAACAGAAGGCTAACTGACACATCAAAAATCTCTCACTAAAAAAATCAATTGTCATTCACACCATGATGAAATCTCAGTTTGATCTTTTTTTTTACCTAGAAGATTCAGGATACATTGATGGGTTATTTATATTCTCTGGAGATGAAACCTCAGGATCATCTCTTTGTAATTCTAGAAAAAAGTGAAAATAAAAGTACATGAGAACAAGAACAGGAAAAAAAAGAACCTATCTGTGTGCTCCAGAAGGAGGAAATAAGAGTATAGTGTTATTTAAACCAAATTTGTAAAATTTACTGGATTTACCTAATAAAAACAACAATATGTACATATGTATTCCTCAAATATACATACATCTCTGGAGAGCAACAATCTATAAACTAATGACTTCAGTTAGAAACTCCTGCTCATTGTCTATCATGTAGAACATTGCAATACAATACCTTCTTTCATTTGGACAGGAACCAACAGGGCTTCCTCTCTAGTGGAAAAAGTTGCTTCTTGGGAACTCTCATTTTCAGAAAGAGCCTGAAATCTGTTAGAGAAAAATAATCAGGTATTTATAATGTACCAAAAGCTCAACTGAATGAAAATTGGAGATATTGGTTCATGCTACACATTCAGGTAGTTCCATTATAATATAATGTATCTATTATAATCTAGTAAAATTCCAGATGGCTTTTTTCATTTGGATTTGTGTGTACATTTTGGCTTGGTATATTCACTCAGAAATCAACACTTCTCTTTGGGAGGATACTTATAATTATAGGAGATAATGAACTCTTTAAGGTTTTGGATTATTCTTGATTTATATGGTACCTTATTGGCTGTGGTTCCACAGTCTGAGCGGTCAGTGACACTTCATCAAGGGTCTGAGAGGTAATCAATATATCACTGGTGCTATTCACTGGTGTATGGCTTTCTTCAGGATTTGCTGGAGCCATGGTCATGTTTTCTAAATTTGACTGAGAGAGTGCTGAACTGTACATTGACTCGCCCAGAGGACGGCTAGTATCAAAACATTCTGGAAGGACAATGATATAATCTTCAGAAAGAGAAGATGCCTGACTGCTGACTTCATCCTGAATATCATTGTCAGCTTCTCCTCCATTTGTTTCTTCACCATCTCGCACTGGGAGGTTTTCTAGTAGAATACAGGCGATAGTGTTTCAGTATAAATGTCAATATTGCAGTCCTTTCCACAATGCCTTCATCATTCTCTTTTGTAGGTATACCCAAGCCACAACCCTCATAAAGTAAAAACTTATTCCCTACCACCCACATCATAGGTCAGTGATGGCGAACCTTTTAGAGACCGAGTGCCCAAACTGCAACCCAAAACCCACTTATTTATTGCCGGGTGCCAGGTGGGCGTGGCCCACTGGATGGGCGTGGCTGTGGTCATGGCAGAGTAGTTGGGTGTGGCCAAGGTGGGTGTGATCACCTCAATGTTGCTCGTGGGGAGGATGCCTGTGGGGGCCGGGCAGGGTTGGGGGAGATCCAGGGGGTCTCTGGCAGGTGGGGCGGTGGGCAGGAGGCTTGTCCTGTGGGGTGAGGCGAGGCAAGGTGAGATAGGGTGGGGGTGCCATTGTCGCACGGCAAGGCGAGGCAGGGGCCGGGACGGCCCCCGCACATAGAGGCCAGTGAGCACATGAGGGCCCCTCAAGTGGCGCACTCTGGGGCTCCGCAGTCCGCCGTCAGCAATTCAGAGAAGCCGCCTCTGAGCTGGACGGACGGCCGACAGCTGAGGAGGTGATGCAGTGGGTCGTGCCCGGGAAAAGGAGAGCATGCGAGGCCAGGAGGGATGGGACGGGGGGGAGGGAAACCAGCCATGCTGGGATGCATCCGACCACGTAGGACCTCGGCAAGTTAGCGGGCGGCTGGTTGAAGAGGGACAGTTGCCATCTCTGGGGCATGGTGCATGTGCCCAGAGAGGGCTCTGAGTGCCGCCTCTGGCACGCGTGCCATAGGTTCGCCACCACTGTCATAGGTAGTCCTTAGTCACCTGCATTTCAAGTATGTATCTTGGAGAGGAATAGAAAATAGAAACTATAAATGTGTGGTGTGTGTGCCATCAAGTCAGCTTTTGAATTCTGTTGACTGCCTGGACTAATCCCTCCAGTTTTCTTAAAAAGATTTTCAGAAGTGGTTTGCTGAACTTCCTTCCAAGGGCTGAAAGAAAGCGGCTGGCCCAATGTCATCAGCTGGCTTCACGCCTAAGATGAGTTTATGACTCCTGGTTTTCAGCCTGATGCCTTAATTACTATATCAAACTCTCATAAACTATGAGTAATTTAGTGAAATCTTACCAAATTCAGGAGTAGGTACTCTGGCTTCTAATTCCTCTGAAACAGGGTTAATGGAATTGTTGTTGTCTGGGCTGCAGTGGGCAATATCGGATAGTGTTTGCAGAGAATCTAAATCAACAATAACAAAAAAAGAGGAAATGATCAATTACGCTGTAGGTGTTTTCTGAATATGGTAGTTTTTCAAAAGATATTTCAAAGCACTCACTATGCAAAGACCTCTTTTTTTGTGGGGGCTGATGATCAGGTGCAGCATCTAGGGTGAGAGAACGAATGACTGTTTCACATACAAACTGGGTTCCACTCATGTCTTCCTCTCCTTCTTCTTGGTTTCCTAAATTTTCAGCCTTCCCTTTGCTGACTTCAGCATCTACAGGATGAGATTAATATTATTGGCAGTATTTACTAAAAATTTCAGAATGGAGAAAACTATCATAAATATTGAGAGTTTGTGTTTCATTGTTGGTAATCATTTTTATCTAATTCATTTTATCTAATGAATGTAAGTACTTCAAGCAGTGAGACACATCAAGAAGAAGCCTAATACCATTCAACCTACAGGGTTGCAAGAACAGAGTCTTCGCAAAAACATCAATTTTCAAGAGTTCGATTTGGAGTCAGATGTCAGTACCTCCATAATGCAGCTTTTATACAAAAATTAGAAATACTTAAATTTCTAGGTCTATAAAACATTTGAATACATTTGAATACAAGCCTAGTAAAGGCATTTGAATACAAGCCTAGTAATAAAGATTTATGTTGAGCTAAGCATATCATGGTTGTCAAGGGATAAAGGGTGTCCTGCAGCAGGGGTTATACTGTAAGAAAAAAACTGAAGATATAAAACACAAATCTAGGAAATCTGTATAATGCAGCTTTAACTAAGTGCATACAACCTTGCAATCATTTTCCAGTATCGCTAAAACTACCTGGTAAACTTTCCAAATTCTAAAGCTAGCAGCTTTGCAGCAAAGTTGATTGTCAATAATAAAACCAATTAAAATGCTTGGTCATTCAGTTCTTAGCCGAGACTGCTGGCTTCTACTTGATAAGGAAACCCAATGGAAGAACAGGAAATTCGTAGGGCCATTTCAGTGCTTCTCACTGCTTACCAGGCAGTAATTCATAAGTGATTCTCTCATTCTCTTCTTGTTTCTGATCTAAGTCAGTTGTTTTTGGAAGAGGAGTGCAGTCATGGCTTTTGTATGGACTTGGCCCTTGTATGGAATCTGGAAAAGCAAGATAAGGATGATACCACAAGGAAGAACCATAACCTTTTTTTGGTATTTCTGAAACTATTTTTATAGATTCATTCCATTGTCTCATCTGTAGGGAAAAAAGTGGACTGGTCAGCAGGTAAATACTAAACATGCCTGGAACCAAATAGAAAGAATTAAAGATTTTCAGAAATTGAGAGAAATGATTAGTTAAGCATCACAGATCATATGGATCACAAATTTATCCTGTTCCGTTCGGCTGTCATTCACAGTCAAGGATAATATGCTAAATACATCCTAATATGTTGGCCTAGAGCAGGGGTAGGCAACCTTGGCTCTTTTATGACTCGTGGACTTCAACTCCCAGAATTCCTGAGCCAGTCATGCTAGAGTATCAAAGGTAGCATATGCTGACCAACTATTCTTACTTTGAGGAAACTAATAAAGAGAGGACTAAGCCTTGCAAATTAAAATCTCATTACAGTTCCATACTGTGAGAAACCTGAGAATCTTCCACAATAAGCAAATAGCACAGTGCTTGCTTAATATACCAGGCAAAACACAGTAATTTTGCAAGGAGAAGCAGCAGTTCCAGAAGATTCCAGGAATTGGTAGGGAATCCCCTATTGGAGAAGTATGTGCCTTGGCAGGTATCCAATAATGTCAATTAGACATACTGTCTTGAGAAAGCAGGATGAGAATGTATTTGCCACAACTCTCCTCCAAAAGCCTTCTTGGGCACAGAGAATACTTACCAACAGGAGTATTACGAGGGACCTGCTCCAGTTCTTGCACTATGTTAATGTCCAGCAATTCAAAGGAGAGCAAATCCTAATGGAAAGAAAACAAAATGAACAATTTAATGACAGAGGAAACTGTATGGAATAAAAAATTTCCTCTGAACCCATTTTGAATTTTGGTTTATACTAGACATTTCACCTGGGCTGTGAGAAGATCAAGTGATGGGATGTAGAACTCTCTAGCACTGAGGATTCTTTTCATCTTTGATGAAGCAACTCGGTTAGCCAAACTTATTTCTCCCTTGAATTCTGATCCTTTTTCCTATAGAGAAAAGAAGTATTACTGAAGAATGCTCCAAGGTGATTTTGAGGCAAATTGTTTTACTCAGGCACTTCATTGTATTATTTATAATGCAGTACATCTTCCATACTACCTTGATCTCTAAATTTTCATTTGTTATTCTAGATTATATAAAAAAGACTGAATCTTCTTCAGCTAAACCAATGTGCAAAATAAACTTGCAAAAATTATTTTTTCAATACATCTTTGTATTTTCTAAAAAAATAAGTGACACTAGTACACTTTCTCCCATTGTTTTGTTCATTCAGAAGTTGCATATTATTTTACTTTTTTTAAAAATCATATATCCCTTATATTATTGAGCTGAGAAATAGATGGAACAACAATCTTGCAATTAGTTTAGAACAAAGTTAATAGGATAAATGGATTAGGATGTTTACAGGATCCTATTTTTGCTTGGGAAACTATCTCATGCAGACTGATCCATTGATCCTAGTAAGGTCTGTAACAGCCCTGCAAATGTTTTGGATGACAACTCTCATAATCTTCAATCAGTGTAGACTGATTAGCAGGCTGCTTTCTATGTTATCAGGTCAAGATCTCTTTTTTTCAGTTATACCTGAAAATGTTAGGGGCTGAATCTAGGGTTTTGGAATTTAAAATGTACTTTTCCAATGAGTTCCTACTCTTTCAGCTAATAGAAGTATGTTATTAACAAAATCCTCTTTCTCCCAAACATATAATTCTGTTTGCCAAAGAGGAAAAGCAATGGTGCACATGCTTTATTTTTTCTTTCTAGCTCTTCAATTTTGAGCCCAATTGAGGTGGACCTATAGACCACTGTTACATCTCAACATTATCCCAAGCACAGATTATTTCATGAATGACTTATCTGAATGATTAAAACTGTTAAAACAAATTAACTAACAGCCCAAAGGATAATTAGCTGATTGATTCTAGCAATTTAAATTATTTGAATCAGAAGAGAATATGGGGCAGATATGGCGGGAGCAGAGGACCATATCGGGTTTTGGGAGCACGCACACGCTGTTTACAAGCTTGTGAGTGCTCCGGTCCTCTGGGCTCTACTCGGCCTCCAGGGAACTTAGATCCTTGGGCCCGGGATCACCGGCTGATGTTATGCAACGCCAGGTCCGTGGTAAACAAGGCCCCCCTCATCCAAGATCTTATCTAAGAGGGGGGTGCGGACCTGGCAGGTATCACCGAGACCTGGTTGGGCACGGAAGGGGGAGTGCCCCTCGTTGACATCTGCCCGCCAGGTTTCCAGGTATTCCATCAGCCAAGGACCCGGGGTAGGGGCGGTGGGGTAGCGGTCATTATAAGGGAGAATCTATGTCCGAGGGAGACCACTGTGCCTCAGATAGACGGTGG
>NW_015386578.1:762229-763367 GCF_001527695.2 Protobothrops mucrosquamatus | reverse complement strand
GAGAGAGGACCGACCCCTGAGGCACCCCACAAGTTAGGGGTCTAGGAGTCGACCTCTGTCCCCCTGCCAATACAGACTGCGTACGGTCGGTGAGGAAGGAGGAGAACCACTGCATAACGGTGCCTCCCACTCCTAACCCACCGAGACGTCGCAGCATGATATCGTGGTCTACGGTATCAAAAGCCGCTGAGAGGTCCAAAAGAACAAGGACAGAGGAGTATCCCCTGTCCCGGGCCCTCCAGAGATCATTAACCAACGCGACCAATGCCATTTCCGTGCTGTGCCCCGGCCTGAAGCCCGACTGGTATGGGTCTAGATAGACTGTTTCATCCAGGTGTCTGGGGAATTGCTGCGCAACCACACTCTCAACAACCTTCGCCGAAGGTTGGAGACTGGGCGATAGCTGGCCAACTCATCTGGGTCCAGGGAAGGCTTCTTGAGGAGGGGCCTCACGACGGCCTCCTTAAGGGCCGCCGGGAAGACACCCTCCTGCAAGGAAGCGTTAATAATTCCCTGGAGCCAGGCTCGTGTACCCTCCCGAGCTGCCAGTACCAGCCAGGAGGGGCACGGATCCAACAAACGTGGTTGCATTCAGCCTACCCAGGACCCTGTCCACGTCCTCGGGAGCAACAGAGTCAAACTCCTCCCATACAACCGTCTCAAGACCTGCTTCCGTCTCCTCCCCCTGGGCCAACCAGTCGGTATCCAAGCCTTCTCGGATCTGCGCGACTTTGTCATGCAGATATTGAGCAAAATCCTCGGCCCTCCCCTCCAGGGGATCCCCCCCAACCTCAATTGAAGGAGGGAGCGGGTCACCCTGAAGAGGGCGGCCGGGCGGTTATCTGATGACGCGATGAGTGAGGAATAGTAGTTAGTCCTAGCCACCCTCATCGCCACTAGGTAGGATCTAAAATGCCTCCTTACCTGTGTTCGATCGGATTCGGCTGGCCCTCCAACTGCTCTCTAGGCGTCTTTTCCGACGTTTCATCTCCCTCAGCTCCCCGGTAAACCAGGGAGCCAGTCGAGATCTACGTCGGGTCAGAGGCCGCAAAGGCACGACTCGGTCCAATGCAGCGGCGGCAGTTGTCTCCCAAGCCGCCGCCTGGTTTTCCGCCGAGTCGTGGACCAGATCCTCCGG
>NW_015386578.1:750676-760411 GCF_001527695.2 Protobothrops mucrosquamatus | reverse complement strand
TTCTCTGTCGGAGCGCCCACCCTCTGGAACGAGCTGCCCCCAGAGATCCGGGTGATTCCGGATCTCCCCTCCTTCCGCCGCACCCTCAAGACTTGGCTGTTTCAGCAGGCAGGACTGGCCTAGGGGGTATTTTAATTGGTTTTAACAAAATTTTAATAGAGCGGCCAATTCAAATATTTATTTTTAATTATTTTAGATTGTATTTGGTATTTATGTGGGATTGTTTTAAACTGGCTGTAAGCCGCCCTGAGTCCTCCGGGAGAAGGGCGGGGTATAAATGAAATAAATAAATAAAATAAAATAAATAAATAAATATGCACATTAAAGAAGAGGAGCCACTGAGTGGAGGCAATACAAACAAAAGACAAAAAAAGAGAAGGCAGAGATGTAATAGAATTACAAAATGGGATATGTGGAGAAAAAAATATTGAGAGGAAAAAACCAGTCTTAAATACACCCAAATGTATGAGGGCCTTACCTCTTCTTTGTAAAGAGATCTACTATTCTGGCAAACACTAGGCATCAATTTGCCATGGTCAGGACAAATAGTTTTGGAAGAAGAGTCAACCACAATACTGCACCAGATCCGGGGTCCAAATTGCTCCCCTCTATGTGATAACCTCCAGTGCGATGTATAGGTTCCTTCCATTGGTGGGGCTTCAAACTCCACTGAAACAACCCCCTCTTTCCCAGGAAGTAGGGAAGGCACAATCACATCTTTTTTTCCAGAAGACACCAGAGTTATGTTTCCCCACATGAATTTTAGCTGAAATATGAACAGAAAAGAAAAACATTATTTTATTGTAACACCCAAACATGCAAGCTTCCCAGATTGGTCATGAATCAATGTTTTTAGGCCTTATGTCCTATAAGACCTTCATTAAGTAAATGTTGGTAAACAGAGATTCGAACTTCCATTCAGAGTTGAGCTTCGTTCTGTGGCTCTCAGGCACTACACACAATCCAAAGAAAAATTACTATGAAGAAGAATCAGAATCCTGCATCTAAGTATCTGAGACTATAACATAAAAGCCCACTTCTCAGGAATCCTAGGGCTGCAGAGAGAAAATTATTAGATAATCTTGGAGACAAGTGATGATGAAACAGACTAATAACAAGAGACAATTCACAATTCACTGATTGAATGTATACAGTTCTGCAATCTGAGCATCTGATTCATTAAAATGAATCCTTCAGTTCCCATCTACTCAGCAACAAAAGCAGCACAGAACCATAGCTTTTGTTTTGAACAGTGTAGCCAAAACTCCAAATTGGGTAGTTGAGAGTTTAAAATAAATCTTTCATAAATAAGCAAATTTACATTCCTGAGATCCATTATTTACTGGAATAGTAGAAAACAAAATAATAGCAGGACTCAGTCCAAAACATGCAACAAAGTACTATTGCACTTTCAAAGTACCTTCCCAATGTTGATGCAGAAAAGGCTAAAGGCGATGAGCAATGGGAGCAGGCTCTGTGGCAATCTAGATTTTAGCATGTATTTTTACAAATTAAACATTGAAAAACACCTTGGTATCTGAGCTCCATGCCATGTTGCCTGTGTTCCTCATACGCCAATGCTTCATGAAGATAATCTTTGGTGGGAGGCGAGTTCCATCTGGTAAATTCTCATCTACAAAGGCGGCACTCAGAGTTGAGACAACTGGGCATTGCTGCAGAGAACTGTGAAATGGAGGAAACCAGAGACAAGTCAATACAATTCCAAATCTGCATGATCATTAACCATTCTAACTAACATTCCTGTAAACTTTAACTGGGCAAAGCAAACCGTTATAGGGGAACCATTTTGGAACCAAGGTTCCTTAACTAGCTAACCTACAGAATGTGTTCAAAATTTGAGATCCATTGTGATATCCAGAAGGAGAAAATACAAAGTTGTCTTCTGCCTTTGTGTTTTATTTTTGTTCACTCTACAGGCTGGGCACACTGATCCCCACCATTGGCTGCTGGAGTGCAATTAGTATGCTAAAGCCAGCAGGAAATCAAAGTCATTCTCATTTCCACAGTTTTGTTCTTGGTCATTCTGTTTCTTTTCTGTTAAGGAAATATCTCCAAAATGATGACCCAATGAATCACAATTTGTCTAGTAATCTTTTAAAACTATATTTTTAGAGAAGTAGGAAGTATTGAAAATACTAGAAATGCACAAATCATGAGTTGGCTAGAAAAGGAGTTCATAGTCCATTAAAAGCCAACATCGAGTATGCAGAATGTGCTTTCCAAACATAAGCCAGGTCCAAGCTTGCTTACAGAAGTGTACTGGATTGTTGACTCTCAGATTTTGCAGCAGTGTTGTCAAAAGCATGAACTGAGTTCCATAGATTAAACTTTTGATGCAATTTAAGCTGCTTCTTGAGTTCCCGTGCTTCAGTTTTACACTGCTTCTTTTCTCCTCGTAAACGCTGCTTTTCTGCTTTCAGGAAATGCTTGTCTATCTGCTTCTGGAATCTGAACAATTAGAAATAAGGTATTAATTTTGCTAGAGGAGGGTTCTCCCCTATTAAAGAACATGTGAAGCTGGATATCTCCTAGTAACAAAATGACATATCTGGAATCAAAAGGCTCCTAATGTTGAAACCATTCTAGTTCCCTTTTTCCATATCCCTAACAGCCCCCTGTAACAATCTAGAACTCTTCATGCAAGCTTAGCATGACTTCCGAAAGGTCCCTTGAATGTGAATGCTTTAAGTTTACAATCTATGGTTAGAGGACCCACTGGCAATAAGCAAGCATCCTTTTCATGATATCTAAAAACCATATTATTGTTGGTTGCTGTCTTTTCAGCAGCAGATTCATTTTAGGAATCTGCAAGCTTTTTTCTAGGCTTAAAACAAAGTAAAACAAATGCACCTCTACTACCCCCAAAACAAAAACAAAGCCCTACTTTATCATAAATTCTGGCCTTTGTCCATTTCAGTAGGGCACCTTCAATCATCATCCAGTCCTCCCTGAATAACAGGGCATTCCCTTGTTGCTAAAATGTTCCTCTGCTTCTTTTCTCTCTAGAGTTGAATCAGATATCTAATTTTGTCCAATACCAAGATGGAGTCTTTGCCATTTCAGTAGAGCTAAACTACTAGAGATGAAAGGCATGGAGAGAAACCAGATGTTGAATTTCCCAGGTTGATATCCTCCTTGAACTTTCTTCACTGTTTATATATTCATTATCATGACCACTCTAAATATAAACAATTCAAGGGGGCTCACAATGGAAACAAGGAAGTTTGGTGCTTACTTGACTTGCTCTGAAGTGGCAAGAGGAGATGACAGCTGTCCAAGACTGTGTGTGTGTGAAATGCGCCAGGTGGGCCTCCGCAGTTTTAGAAAGACATGGTTAGGGTCATGGAAATATAATCCTGCCTCACACAATTCACAGATGTTATAGGTTGGGCAAACACTGAGAAAATAAGAAAGGCAACTGGTGAATTACTGACCTCTTTCCTCTATTAACTATTTAAGTTATCTGCTAACCAACTTTCCTGGTTGCGCTGATATACTGAGATATCACAGTTTATTTATAAGTAGAATGTATTTGGATAAAATCTTAGGGGAAGATATAAAAACAGAATCATGAGCCAGTGAAGCTTCTGTAAGGAAAATGAAACCCTTGATTTATTTTCTCAATTGACTGGTCTAATCTGGTCTGAATAGGGAATAGATTTACAAGCTTAAAAAAGAGTTAATAAAAAATTATTTTTATCTGCAGAACATTTTGTGTGGACAAATTTTCCAGCTGGCAGGGTCAAGGAGAAAAGCCTTTTCTGCTATGGCCTCAGCCCTTTAAGCTCCCGCACTTCTGCCCTTCTGGAAGTATATAAAAATCTGGTTTTGCCAGTTGGTTTGAGGCCTTGTTAGGGACACGCATCGCTGGAGAAGACTGATGAGATAAAAGAATATCTCATTCTTGTGCTGTCCATCTCCTTGGTTCTAAATTTTTATATAGTATTTGAAATTTTAGTTATTTCGGTATTTATCTTTTTATTGTCTGTAAGTCTCCCAGAGTTGCTTTATCAGTGAGAGGAGCAGCAAATAAATTATAGCTTAGAAAACTCCTGTAAGCAAATCTTCTTGCCAAAGCAGGGAAGTAATAAGAGATCAGAATGGGAAGAAAAATTAGAATGGTTAATATTTCTGAAAGTATTTAAAACTTTTTTTTCCAGAGAGCCTTTGGGGTTGCATAAATTCTGGTAGTTCCTGAACAAGTTCAGCTGAGTAAATCAAATGTTACTGTGTTTCATATTGTGTCTTTAGCTCTATTTACTATATTAATGAAATATAAACTGCTCAAGTTATATGTGATTGGACAGCATTACTCTCAGTAAATAAATCACAACTACAAATGAGAACTGCTCTTTTTGCAAATGTAGTATCATGCAATATTATTGCCCAATTTCTCTTTGTTTTTGCTAAAGAAGGAAAATGGATTACAGGCAAAATATAATATTTTTAAAGCAAAAATTTTATTGAGAGGAAGAATATGAAAATTACTCTTCCAACTATTCAAGAAATATCACCAACTTTATATTTGATTCCATGAGATATCCCATGTTTTCACTTTAGCTACATTATGATTAGACCATTTTTGTTATATACATCACAAACAAATGTCACTAGAAAACCTCAGAATACCCATTTCTAACCTCCTGGAAAACCATACAAATTTGCATTTTAATCCCCTGACCTCTGTCCTACCTGCACTGGTAGCGAATCCCCATTATGGGCTTTTGACAATTGTTACAGGAGAGCAGCCAGTCATAGGAATTGCCTTGCACCAAGGAACTTGCAGGAGTTTGGTGTCTTGAATTGTTCATGGACCTTGGAAGCTGGTTAGAAAGAAGCAGCTTGTCACTCAACTTCTGTTCAAGCATTTTAACAGTGTCTTGAACAATTTGCTCCCGGAACTGCAAAAAGAAAGACAGAGATAAAGAAAAGCATCCTGAGCTGTTGGCTTTTCATTTGTTGTTCTGATTTCCATTCCCAGAATTCATGCATGCATTCCACTAGAATGGACAGTTAATTTACACAAAAATAGCATTGCATACAATATACACATTAACATAATTTGGGGTATAAAAGGCAACCACCCTTACATGCCTTTAATTATCGCACACTAACCATGAGATATGAATGCATTGGTTTTTCCTACCTCCTGACCATACTACACTAAGTTGGACAAAACTGCCCTCTTAAATCAAATCAACTATGAAATGTGGGTGTAGCCAGTTTGGATCAAATATCAATTTGTGTATGAAGCTCTATCCATGAGGAATAATATCCTTTTCTTTACCTGTAAAGAAAGAGATATTATTCTCCAACTCTGTTTGAATCACCCCAAGGCCTTTTTCTCAAGGCCTCTTGCATAACAAGACAAATAGAAAAGAAACCACATTCACCTTTTCCAAGTAACTTGTGAACCACTCAGGAGGGACCTCACTAAGGCGCTCACTCTAGAGAGATTTAAAAAAGAACATAGCAGCAAAACTTAACATACAACTTTCTTATATCTATTGATACTGAACTTGGCAACTGAGCAAATAAATAAAGGCACTCTTCAGACTTTGCCATATTGTTTGTTTGTTTGTTTGTTTTTTACTTAAAAATAAGGCCAGGCTTATAACAATGTCATTCTTCTGGCAGAACAGAATGTAACCTTTGTTTGGTATTCCAGGGGATGCTTAGAAGTTTGCCAGTTATGTTCAGTCAGCCCAAAATTTAAAAAGCCACTACTTCTAATAGCCAAGAACACTAGTTGAGTTCATAAAATCTGAGGATCTTTTAGCATTATTTAACACAGCATTATTTAAACAACATTCTCTCTTTGAATGCATATAATGGATTACTGGCTGGTTAATTAAATGCAGCTGAATATTTTGATAATACATTTTGCTAGAGGTTTTAGAAAATAGCTTATGATGTTTTCAGCTTTTTACTACTTCAAAACTTTTAGCAAAATATATGATATATTCAAGGGGAAGCAATGAATTCAATTAATAATTTGCAAGAAACAAATCTGCTTTCAAACAAGTCTGAAATGTGAAGATTGGTATGTATTTTAAAAACCAGGAAAACATTTACTTCTTCAGAAAAAAAGCATGCAATCTACTCAATACCTACATTCCCCTCTGAATGCTTTGTAGGAATTTTATAAAAAATGAAATAAATTGTAAAAAGTAACAATAATAATGAGCACAATTAGCAATAAAATGTGGGGGAAAATAAGGCATCTGAAAATAATTTTAGGACAAGTGAAAGTCAGTTTTGAATAATATCAGAGAACCCACAACATTTCATCAACATTAAAACATTATAGACCTTATATTTTTCTATTTTTGTATAAATAGAAACATTGAGATAGTTACCAATAATTGTCTTCCCCATGGATTTAAGCTCAATACACTAACCCGGATTTTCTCCTGCGTAGAATTAGAAGTGTCTTGGCGACATTTCGACGAAGTCACATTCGTCATCTTCAGGCTGGTGTCTTCAGCTTCGTGCTTCTGGGTGTAGTGTGTGTGATCGCAGCTGTTTCTTCCTTTTAACTGCCAGTGGGGTTTGAGCTAATTGGGTGGGAGCTTGGCTGTGTTCTGATTGGGTGGAGGTGTGTTCTGATTGGTTAAGGAGCTTGGCTGTGCTCTGATTGGATGGGGGGTTGGCTGTGCTCTGATTGGATGGGGGAGTGTTCTGTTTGGGTGGGGGCTTTGTTGTGCTCAAGTTAGTTTGAGCGGCAGGAGGATTTGAGATGGTGAGCTTCATTGCTGTTGTTTGGCAGAATAATCAGAGAAGCCATCGAGATAGAAAAACGCCCACACAGCATGAATAAACGAGATGATACCTCCCGCCTACCAGCCATTTGGAAACCCGCCCTTATTGGCAAACGAATCCCTAACACAAAGAATGACACCAGACCCACACTCACGAAAACCACACAGGATGTCACCACCACATATCCACGCAAAAAGCAAACCNCATAAAGATGTGGCACGACCACGAACACGAAGCCAAACAACAGCAATGAAGCTCACCATCTCAAATCCTCCTGCCACTCAAACTAACCTGAGCACAACAAAGCCCCCACCCAAACAGAACACTCCCCCATCCAATCAGAGCACAGCCAACCCCCCATCCAATCAGAGCACAGCCAAGCTCCTTAACCAATCAGAACACAGCCAAGCTCCCACCCAATCAGCTCAAACCCCACTGGCAGTTAAAAGGAAGAAACAGCTGCGATCACACACACTACACCCAGAAGCACGAAGCTGAAGACACCAGCCTGAAGATGACGAATGTGACTTCGTCGAAACATCGCCAAGACACTTCTAATTCTACGCGGGAGAAAACCCGAATAACTAAAGACCTACATATATATATATATATATATATATATATATATATATATATATATATATATATATATATATATGACAGGATAGTTCCAGATGCCTGGAAACACATCTTTTTACTTCTACCTGTAGTTTTTTATTCTTTCTTTTAGTATCTTTGTCTTTTATCAGAGTTTGAGCAATTGGGGGCTTCTTTTTAACGTCTGGAACAAACAGTTCTTCAGATCTCCCAAAGACCAGTCCTGGAGACATGTCTGAAGGAATTCTTAATTCATAGACATTCATCTGGAGCCGATTGCCTTGTTTCATTGCAATCTGAAAAAAAAAATTCAGTAAAATTATTTATACATGGACACAGTCATTCTAATGAACTATCTTTCTAAACTAACATTTATTGAGAATCAAAATTTTTAAAAATTAGCATTGTGTGACAAGTTGAAGTGCGTGGCAGAAGGAAAGCAGATGGTCTGCGCTAAGGTCATAGTTTTCTCAGGACAAGACCATAAATACTTAGGCAAAATGGAAAAATGCTAGAAGGTACTTTTACAGTGGAATGTATATGTCTTGGATGTAGAATATAAAAAAAGACAGGAAAAGTTGGAAAGTTGAATTTTTTTTAAATTGCAAATTGACGACTGATCAAACCAGATGGATGTTGCATCAGTAATAGATCTTTTCAAACTCAACATTCAGGGAGCTTTTTCTAATTTACAAGGGCACCAAAAGTTAAAATTTCCTCTTTTATATATTATTTCTATATTCACTTCACTCTTAATTTTCTAGAAATTTCCTTAACTGGGATACTAAGAGGTTTTGCCACTTCTCTATCTGTGCCCTTCACAACCAGACAGATATTTAGGAATTAGACCAAAGAAGAGAATCTAAATCTAAAGTTTGGAATCAAACCTTTGACAATAGAAATACTAAGAATAATCTTTCACAGAAAGTAAGTTACAAGGATACAATCACACAGGTAAGACTTGTATTAAAAATCAGAAATGTTGCAAAACAAAAAAGAAAGACTAAATGCTTAAAGCTAATATAGAGACTAACAGAACAACCATAAGAATGTAGAGAAATAAACATAAAAACTGAAGCTCTTAGATGATTTCTGACCCAACTGAAGAGGAAGGTAATACAGAAGTAATTTGCTATTGTCTTTACTGCAAAATAGACAAACAGTATTGATTAAAAAGAACTTCAATAACTTGGAACTGGACCAGTATGGGCTAGTTTAAATGATTTATTAACTGAGATAAAATAGAATAAAATCTCTGACACATTAAGAAATCCACAAGACTTGATTTGTACTGCTATAAAAATAAGCCTCCAAAGCTAATCTAATCCATTACCTTAACAGCCTCTTGATATTCCTCTAAAAAGAGAAAGAAATAAACTGTGGTTAATATTAACATTATCATATCCAGAACTGCATTTGCAAATAAATTAGTATATTTTTTTAATCACATTCAGTCCCAATATAATTTCACTGCTTTGGTAATTCCTTCTCATTCCTTAATACAGATTTCATCCCCCATCTCCAAATCCAATGACAAAGAAGTTTAGAAAAGAAAAGTGAATACACCCTGTAGGACTTGCTAAGTATTATTATGATGTACAATCCATGTCATTAATTTCATCTCTTCAAATGTAATGGAATTTTATATTCAAACTATTTAAAAGAAAAAAAACAAGAAGAATCACATGTCCTGGGTAGTATGAGCAATCCACATTTCAGTTTTGAATTAATTTTGAGAAAATTTAAATGTTTCACAAGTGAATTAGCACTGAACTTAGTAAACTTTACATAATAAGAAGTGACAGAATAAAGACATCACTAGGTTCGGCCTCCTCCTTAAAGACTATGTGAAGAAGCTGCAGATACAATGCCTCATTCTAATAAAGAAATAGAAAAACACTGGTTAACCAGATAATCACTAAATACAGTTTTTACAGGGAGAAAACATGGCATGAAATACTTCCTCTAAGTGTCCCTTATTTAGATTGCTGCCTTTATTCACACCACCACAGTAGGACTCGACAGATTTTATGAATCAGCCAAAGGCAACTTACCTGCAGTGTTGATTGATACCTGTGAAAAGAAAGCAAACCATGAATGAAGGCTTTTCATTACTGCTTATAATATTCATACTCTTAGCAGGATTTTTCACATGATCATTTTAGAACAGTAGACTAGCTTCTGACATCTTTCATAGTTCTTGCAGACATTTTTCTTGTTATTAGGTTGCCTGTTATTTCTTTATTAAACAACAGATCTTTTTCCCTATTATTATTATTATTATTATTATTATTATTATTATTATTATTATTATTATTATTATTATTATTATTATTATTATTATTATTTTAATTT
>NW_015386578.1:729456-747603 GCF_001527695.2 Protobothrops mucrosquamatus | reverse complement strand
CCCTAAAAACCCACCCCCCCCAGCCTCCCTCATTCCCCCTAAAAAATTTTTAAAACACCCCTTTAAAAATCGTCTTAATTTGGCATTTTTTTCTTCCCTATTTATACCCGCTTTCCTACTAAGAAACTACATAGTTTGAAGTAAAATCAACAAGGTCATGCAAATTAAGACTGTAGAAAAAGCTCTTTCAACAAATATTGCTGGTCAGATCATATTCAAATGTCGCCACTGTTGATCTCCATTCCCCAAATATGCTGCCATCTCTCTGTTATGGATTATCATTTTGAAGATGACTGGTACATCACAGAGCCCCCAGCCCATTCCAACTTGGTGTTCTCTGATCCCTAGCAAGAGTTCCATGCTAGGTGGGAATTTTGGAAATTGTAATATAACTCATATCAGAAGGAAGCCCTCTATATAACTAAAGCAACTAAAGAATAAATCACTCCTATTCACACCTATTTCTCAAGAATGGGCAAATTTGGAACAAAATGCATGTACAATGTTCTTGTTCTAGATATAAACTACAGTATTGGCGTTTTTATAATTTCCAGAGCAAATTTTTTTTTTAAAGCATAGATAGAACTATTGTTATCAGGGGGCAGAAGTGACCTTATTTCTGCTATAAAGAGGTAATTAAAGTTAATCCTTGACTTACAACTTTTCGTTTGGTAACTCTTCAAAATTATGATGGCGCTGAACATAGGGACTTACAACCCTTGTGCAAAGTTCTAACCATTGCAGCACTGCCAGTCACATAATAAAAACCCAGACTTTAGGCATCACATCCACCCTTATGATTACAGATTCACTGCAACTCCCACCCCAACATTGGAGAAGGAAACAGCTGCAGGGAAAGCGAAAGGTAAGTGGACCTAGGTATGATGGGACAGGAAAAAGGCCCCCACATCTCAGGAATGGCAGGAAGGAGGAGATTATTTATGTGCTGGTGTGCCTAGCTGGCTGACATCTTCTGACCATGGCAGGTTTCTGCCCATTGGTAGGCCTATCCAGCTGAGGCCTCCAGGTATGGTGGTAGAGGGAGGAGGCCGAGGCCTCTCAAGGATGGTAGGGGGAAGAGAGGAAGTCTGTGAGCCTAGCCCAGGGGTGTCAAACTCAATTTCATTGTGGGCCACATCAGCATTGCGGTTGCCCTCGGGGTGTGTGTGGCCAGGGGTGTGTGGCCTACTGGGTGGGCATGGCCAGCTCTACATCGTTCGCGTCAAGGGTGCCTGTGGGGGCCTAGGCAGGAGTGGGACAGATCTGAGGGTCTCTGGCAGAAGGGGGTGGGACCGGGGCAAGCGCCAAGGCATGGTCCATTTCTTCATTCCTCACAAAGGGTGATACCTCCCCAGCATGCACCCAGGGGGCGGGGCCAACCTGGCAGGGGCTGGTTCCTCGCTGTTTCTAGACGGCCTTATGGAGCTAAGACTGAATGCGTTTCAGTATAGATGGCCACCACAAAATTGTACATTGGCTCCCGGCCGGCCTGGGCCAGGGCCAAGGCAGCAGGGGCCGTTCCCTCACTGTTTCCAGGATGGCTT
Organism: Protobothrops mucrosquamatus; assembly: GCF_001527695.2. Taxonomy (NCBI): domain Eukaryota; kingdom Metazoa; phylum Chordata; class Lepidosauria; order Squamata; family Viperidae; genus Protobothrops; species Protobothrops mucrosquamatus. The sequence goes on along the minus strand of NW_015386578.1, from coordinate 746,059 downwards.
CGCGGGCCACATGAAACCACTTCACGGGCCGTATCCGGCCCCGGGCCTTGTATTTGACATGTCTGGCCTAGCCAATTGCAGCCTTGTGACCCACAGATTTCCATTGGTTGGTGGGTATCAGGCTTTCCAAGGCCTTCACTACCCCTTGAGGCATCTCTGCATGGTCATTTAATACTGCAATAAGAGAGCTGGGATTATGATAATTGAGTGAGGCAGTTATTTGGATGTCTTCCTTTATGACTATAATTTACAGGGGGAAAATCTGAGCTTAATTATGGTCATAAATCAAGGACTGATTTTTTAAAAAAATATAATATATATATATCTTTTGAATCCTGAAATGGTAAACAAGCTTCTGGAGAGATGTCAGAAAAATGAGATAATCTGTGAAACTAAGTATTACCCAATACAGACCAAGTATTGACTGGAAACTATTTTGCAAGGAGAAAAAAGCTTATTTATAAAAAATATATGAAGTTCTTTTTAGTTTTTTATTCTTTCAAAAGTACAAAGATGTGCTTTTCATTTTTAAGTCTTCTATATAGGTAGAAGTACAGTACCTCATCATGATCCTCATCTAGGTATTTGATCTGGATAACATTCAGTTCAAATGAGACTTTCACCTATAATAGAAATTAACTATAGTGAAATGGCTCATCTCCATGATGACTGAGAAATAGGCAGCAATGATTAATCCTTTTTATTGATATCTCAAAATGTTAATGAAGCCAGGAACAATTCTACTCCTCTTTGTCAACTCCAAGCTATATATATTTTGTACTTAAAAGAATCAAGTTTTGTATCCCAGTGAAGACGTCTATAAGCTGTTTAGAATATTTTGCACATATCTATCTTGTCCATTAATCAAAAGGTGACTTTCGCAGCCTTAATTTCACCTCCCTTACCCAATGGACCGGAGTTTTCAACCAAATTTCAGACTTAGTAAAAATAAATCAAGTAAATAATTTCTTCTAACAAACCCACTGCATTCATTAAAAATTTTGGAGGAACTTGAAAATAAAACTAAAATTATTCATATACATGAGTTAGTTTCTTCCAGTAAAAAAATACAGTATACAAAGTTGTGAAAAATTGAGTATACACAAGTACACTAGCAAGTTAAAGATTTCCACAAAAGACAAAGCAACCTTATGTCAATATTGAATTAAACCTCTTGCAGCAAAAACATGCAAGTTCATGCCCATTTTCAAATATTGTCTCCACAGCTACACTAAATTTATATTTAATCTTGATTGGAATAATATTTTCCATCTCTTTTAATGTTAAGTGCTGGTCCAAAAACATCTCAGATCTGCTTTCCACAAGCATACAAAAAGAAACTTGGAGGTTCAAGCAATTATCTTGTTTGATCCTGAACATACAATCCCATCCACTTTCTGTTATGAAGCATGGATTGGTCAATGAACAAGTAACTTGAGCAAGAACTGTTCACTTACAAAGAACATTAAAAAATTAAGTGACCACTATTGGGAGCTCAGATATATTTTTGATTATCATCTGATAGCCTATACCAATTATTAGATTAGTATCTAGATTTGATAGCTAGAATTTTGTTGTTTCTAGTCACTGATCTTGCACTATAGCTCTGCATAAATTGAGGGAGAAGGTTGAAGCTGTAAAAGATGTTAATGTTATACTAGTTTAACCACTGCATAGCTGGAATACTACAGACATGTCAGCAATGCAACAGCCAAATTGCCTTCAATCTTTTCTGCAACTATCGAATTAATAAAGAGTGGGGACTCTAACACAATTGCATTAATAAAATTTGCCCAATTTGCAAATCAAAGGATGGGAAGAAAGTTGGGATCATTTCATGAATGTCCAATACTCTTAACATTTTACAGAGATAATCCTCTCAAATTTTAGTTGGTTTACCACTTCAATTACAATAGGAATTCTAAGCAGCTTATAAAATACATGTTAGAATTAAACAACAAAGATAGAAGCAAATAACAAATAACTAAAGCTTATTAACAATCAAATTGGGAAAATGGATGACCAATTACAAACCATCTGGAATATACGTCCAAAAGTGGGCTCAGAGACCACCCAGTTCTAGGGCCTGCTGAAAAAGCTAGATATTTATAAAAACTTAAATAGTTAAGTGATATGAGGACATCAAAGGGAAATTTTAAAACTTATTGATCAGTGAATCACAATTAGCAAAGACACAACTTACTATGGCTTCCACATCAGCCCATGTGGTTTTAGATGATACAAGAAAGTTCAGGGTGTTACCTTGGAAGGTCACACCGAAATTTACCTGGGGATCCATTCTGCAAATCTTGGAAAGAAAATGAAAACATCAATTAAAAACAATGTAGTTGTTCCAAACTTAACTTCTTTTTGAGAGGAACCAAGCACTCACAATATTTTTATATAGTTCAAAGAACTAAAAAACTGGTTTTAGGACCACCTGAATTTTTCTCTTCCTCTCTCCATCCTTCTGAATATTCCCCTAAACTGTGCCTGCTTGCATAGGAGAAAAATAAGAAAATAACAATGAAATTAAGCTTTCATCATGTCTTCTGACTGCTAGTTAGTGTTCTTGGATAATCTCTGTACTTTAATTAAAGATTAAATCAGGTGCACAGCTCTGTGCTTTGTTAGGACAGGTTCACCTAACCAAATACAGCAAGATTAAAATACCCAGAATCACGGATACCAAGTCAAGGTTAATATGGATTAATCATTATGTTAGCTGTGCCATAATGAAAATATGGAATAGGTAAAAATCCAAATAGGTCCAAAAACATCTTTATGATTCTCAGCACAAGACATTTTTATAGACAAGAAATAATAGGTAAAGATAAAGGCTAACTTATTGTAAGATACTAAAATTTTGTTAAGAGAAATGTAAAATACAGTTTAAAAAACTGATGTCAGTGCTCCTCTTATTTACAATTAGATTTAAAATAGACAAAGTAGTTTATAGTTTTGAACATTCTAAGAGTTTGAAACGACTGTGTAAAAATATGAACATATATATATATTTGCAAAAATTTATAAATCTATTGAAATTTGAAATGGAAGAACAAGTGAAACAATATTTAATAAAGTAGGCTATTTTTTTGGGGTTACAACAAATGGAACAATAAGAAAGTAAGTTGTTAGGATTGAAAAGTATGCTATGTATACTATGTTATATTAAAGAGAAATTGAGTTATCATACCAAGAATACATTTTATAAAAATTGTCTTTAAGATTATATGTCACAAGAAAAATTGTCTACAATATATAAAGGGACTTCAAATTTATATTGGAAATGTGACAATAGGGGTATTTTATCATGTATAGAAACTAAAACAGCCGCAACAAGATTATTTTATGTACAAAAACAGAAAGGTTTGGCATTATCCACAATGGAGGAATGGCTGGTGAAGATAATGGATAATACAAGATTGGGAATACTAGGACTTTGCACATATTTGTGTGTTGTAAATATAATTATAGTTGCAGTTTGTAATGCTTCCCAGCTCATGACCAGCTTTTATTCCAATATGTAATCCAATTGTAACTACAAAACATGTTTCTGTATTTTTTCTTCATTAATCTAACTATAATAATAGTTTACAATGCATTGTATATAAGGCACATATACTCCTTTCTGGTAGTTCCTCAGAATGGCATTGCTCCGAGGAAAATACTTGGAAATGGAAATATCCTTTCCCACCATTTTGAGGTAAAAAAGCAAGTACTCTTTAGGCTTACTTTTATAACTAAACTGTTAGCACTATCAACAGAAAAGCAGCTCTACAAAAGGTATCCTCGGTTATCAAAAAATAATCACTGTCACTGGTCTACATTACTGAAACCACTTCTTTCACACTTTTCTTTCTGCTTTTAAATTCTATCGAGCTTCATAAACACCAGCATGTTATATTACTTATAGAACAATTTTGAAAGAAAAAAAAATTATGGAATATTTGAAAGTTCCATACCTTTGCAGGAACTTAAAAGTGATTGCCTACATAACTTCACAAATATTCTAGACAAGCACCATGGAACAATTACCATCTTGAAAATCCTTCGAACAGGAAATTGCATATCATGGGATCTACCAGAAAATCACCATCTTAACTGGCCTACTTGCTATAGTTACAAGATATCTAGTTAGTAAGTTATCCGAGATTAATCGCAGTATTAATAAAACTATGAAAACACATGGGTTGCTACATTAACGCTGCAATTATGTGCTTGCGTATATGAAGATAAAAGCATCAAAATTGATGTATGTAGTAAGCATACATAGCATTGGTCTCTATATCACACATTTACTGAAATGTGAGATTAAGGGCGTTTCCGTTTGGCTTTGCATTAAAATCGAAATTGCCAATTTGGAGAGCCTTAAGAAAGTTTATTATAACGTGAGAGCCCGAAAAAGTTGCCTGCTGTTGAAGCAAGTACATAAAACCAAAACGGGTCATTCGATCCTCACAGGAACGGGGGAGGAGCCGACTTAGTAACACAGCGTTTTCCGAACACAAAAGCTATGCACTGGCCGCTTCTCCAGGACGAATCTTTGTCGGCCCCTTGCTTACCAAACGCTCAGCAAACCCACATCAGTCGGCGTCGGCCACCGGGCGCCCTCCAGCTGCACTAAACCGCAGCAGCCCATGGACGCGAGGGTGAAGGCGAGGAAGCTATTCTATTACCCCGCACGACTGGAGGACGCCCCTTTAAAGAGGACAGGGAGGCAGCAGGCGTGCGGCTCGAAACTTACTCGACGGCCCATCAGGTCCTGGGTCTCTGACGAGTGGACCTCGGCAAAGACCAAGGTTCCACGCTCACCCACGCTGTGACGCAAGAAGATCGCGGGTTCGCCGGCCAGCTGTCGCAACCTCTGCTGCTTAATGCGACTGGGTGGGGGCGTGCCCTTCACCTCGGCTCTTTTATACTATTGGCTACCCAGGACGAGAGAGGCGGATCCCATGAGAACAACAATAACAAGTGATGAGATTGACACATCTCATTACCAGGAGAAGGGATTTCCGGGTCAAGAGCGTGGCAGAAGCCATTTTTACGCGTCTTCTGTTTTGTAACCAGCCAATAAAAAACCAAACATTTGATTGCAGTAAAAAGATCGCGGCAAATACAAAATTTCAGCTCGTCCAAATTCACATTGGATTTTGTGTGAATGTTTTCCTTATTGAAAAAAAAAAGATCAGCGTCTTTCCGAGATTATGAAGAAAACAGCCTACAATCATTTATCGTATGCCGCCTATCATGTCGAGGGAGATTCTAGGCGGTTTATAGACAAACCCAATTTCTGTGTCAATATTACTGACACAGAACTTTCCCAGTGAATTTTCCCAGTGATTATGCATTACATCATTATTCTAGCAATTATGCAGACAAATCATTATTCTAATAATTGTTCATTTTACTACATTAGTTTAGCAAGATTTTTTTTTAAAGTAACGCTACAACGAGAGCCAGTTTGGTGTTTGCCATTGCCTTCTTTCCAGGACTGAGAAAGTGATTGGCCTGAAGTCACTGGCTTCATGTCTAAGGTGAGACCAGAACTCAGTCTTTCGATTTCTAGCCTGCGATGCCTTAATCATTAGACCAAACTGACCCTCGATCGCTTTTTAGCTAGCCTTAATTACATTTGAATCGGCCACATTGTTCGGGTCGCAGCTGACAGAAATTATTGATGGCATCCTTTCATACTCAAGCAGCGAGGGCTGTAGCGTCATCCTTTCCCCCCGCCTTTCTGGCGTTACCAATTGGAGGCCTCTGTTGCAGTCATGGGATCCGGAAGCTACGAAGCGATTGGTTAGCAGGTGATTGCCACGGGTATTAACGGAGGAAGGCGCGAAAAAAAGCTGAGTGGGAGGCGAAGGGAGTTGACGCTCTTTGGAGGTGCAAGGACCAGGTGATCGTGCAAACTTTAAGCGAAGGAAAGCAGCGTTTAGGTTACTCCGTGAGTAATACACAGCAGTGTAATTTGGCAGTGACACTGCAGATTGTGGCTAGAGTTCAGACGCGCTTTTTTCAAAATTTTGGAGATTTTGAAGTGTTGGCTAAATCAAGAGGCACTGATTAGTATTATCACTATTGGAGTTCAGGGGGAGATGAAACAAGCATCTAGTGTCAAACTCGTGACGTGTCGGCAATGGGGTGGGCGCAGTTACAGACTGCCGAAAAGAAAGATTATCAGCTGACAAAGACATTTTCTCTCTCCCTTATTCCAGTATTTTATTATATGAACTAGACTAGTGTCGGCTAGGGATGTCACGCCTTCCTCCGTTAATACCCGTGGCAACCACCTTTAATTTGAATAAAGTTTAGTAGTTAAAATAGAGCATTTGTTTCCTATCCTAAAAAGAGCATTTACCTATAAAAAGCAATTGTAGGTGGATAGAAAAAGAATGATCGCCATTAGTAATGCCTATTTCTAATTTGATTTCATGAAATTATTTTGGATAGTTAGTGAAATTAGGGATAATGCTGAAAAATACTTGGGCAATAAATCAAGGACATTATTCACTAAACTTTGTTTATCAAAAATATGAGGCATTGTGGGAAAATTGTGTGTGACTCAGCTGAGTCACTTATAAATGAAGGGAAATTCTTATAACAATGTTATGGATTCTGTATTAGTATTACAAAGAAAACTAATTTGATGTAGTGATTGAAATATAGATTAGAAATAAGTGATTGTTAGTCCTAGTCCTGCTTTAAATATGAAAGATGCCTGGGTGACTTTGGGCCGGCCACTCTCAGCCCAACTAATCTCACAGAGTTTTTGTTGAGTTTTTGTTGAGCCCAAATACTTTTCAGCATTATCTCTAATTTCACTAAGTAGATAATTTCACTAACCATCCAAAATATTTGTCACCTTGAGTTATTTATAAAATAATAAAGGAAGAATATTAAAAAAATCTGCTTGGTGTTTTTAGACCACTCACTTTTTCTTGTGGCCTAGAAACTGTGGCATGCCAAGTCTGGCATGCAACTGCTAAGAACTTGACCCCTGAATTTGAGAGAGACACTATCTTTTTTGGCCACCCAGAAATATAAATCACAAGTAATTCAGGCAAAGCAAAAAAATATTAAGAGGGGGTCAATTTCTTTTTATTGATCCAAAATGAATTATACACTCATGTGTCATACATCAGAAAGCAAATGGTTAAACTGTAAAAGAGGTAGATTGCACGTGAGATTTAAATAACAGCAAACATTGATTCTAGATAACTAGATTCCAAAAATGGTAATTTATGGGTTATATACTCTTTCCTAATTGGATTTGTATCTTTCCTAAAACTATATTCCTAGAAGTGTATTCAAGGACTTTCAGAATAAGCTGTCTATTATTTAGTGTTAAAAAGACAAGGTTGTGCAAACCCAAAAAAAATGGCCTTGACTAAGGAGAAAAAGTATGTTTTCCTGAAGTTTACAATAGAGGCCTAGACGATGTTAAAATTGTCAATAGCATATTTTAAAATGATGATAATAAAGCCTAAAATTTCAGGTAACATCCTCAGCCCCAGAAAGCAGACAACAGCAAACCACTTCAATATCTTTGCAAGAAATCTGCAGGTACTAGTTCAGACAGTCGCCAAGTGTCAACACTGATTCAAAGGCATAGACACAAACATAGCACTATAGATATTTATTGAAATCTGGGCAGTTCGTGTTTCTTTGGTCTTCCTAGCTATGTGGGAATTGACAGCTACCTCCATAGATCTTTTGTGGTTTATAGGCAGGGGGGCAGAGGTCAACCTCGAGGCGCCTCACTTGTGGGGTACCACAGGGGTCGGTCCTCTCGCCTCTCCTGTTCAACATTTATATGAAGCCACTGAGTGAGATCATCCGTGGTTTCGGGGTGGAGTTTCATCAGTACGCAGATGACACCCAGCTGTACATCTCCACCCCGGACCACCCCAACGATGCCGCGGAAGTGATGTCCCGGTGCCTGGAGGCCGTGCGAGTCTGGATGGGGAGGAACAGGCTTCGTCTCAACCCGTCCAAGACCGAGTGGCTGTGGTTTCCGGCGTCACGNGTGGCAGCTCCTGCCCTCTGGAATGACCTACCCCCCGACCTACGTACAGTTGCGGACCTGCGCCTTTTTCGCCGAGCCCTGAAGGCCCATCTATTCTGTGCGGCCGGCCTGGCGTAGTTTGATTATGTTTTAGTGGGGGTTTTGTATGGGGTGTTTTTAGAACAGGCCTGTTATTTAATTTGATTTTAGAACAGAAACTATTTATTTATTATTGTGGTTTTTAGTATCGCCTGTTCACCGCCCTGAGTCCCGTAAGGGAGATAGGGCGGTATATAAATTTAATAAATAATAATAATAATATAATAATAATAATAATAATAATAATAATAATAATAATAATAATAATAATAATAATAGAGATTCAAACCTGCTTTTGTAATCTTTCACTGCTTCTTGATTTTTCTAGATATAAAGCATTTTATTTAGTTTGCAAACATAGAGGAATCTAAAACATCCAAAATAATGTGTCCATAATATAGTGCAATTTTAATTGCCTAATTCAGAAGTGTTTTAAATATATTTTTTTCAAATAATTTGTTAAAAGTCAACATAAGCTACAAAAATATAAGAAAAAGACAAAAGACAAAGAAAGAAGTATCTTCCTCTTTTATCCTAGCAGGGAAAAATAATTTTAGTAGCTTATCACCATCTTAAAAGAAATATACAGGTGGTCCTCAACTTAGAATCATTTGTTTGTGACCATTCAAAGCTACAATGGCATTGAAAAAAAGTGACATGTTCATTTTCACATTTACGATCATTTCAGCATCCCCATGGTCACATGATCAAAATTTTGGATGCTTGGCAACTGGCTTGTATTTATGATGGTTCCAGTCTCCTTGCAACTATTACTTTTTGTGTGTGATCACCTTTTGTGATCTTCTGATAAGTAAGGTTAATGGGAAAGCTGGATTCACTTAAAAATTGCTATGCATGTAACAACTGCAGTGATTCAACTGGCAAGAAAGATTGTAAAAAAGGGATAACCTCACTTAACAACTGTCTTTGCAACATAAATTTTGGTTTGGGTTGTGGTTGTAGGTCAAGGACTACCTGTAATCTTTCTTCTAGTTAATCTCTTATGTAAAGAAAATCAATCAATCTTTGCCAGCAAACTTCCAGTAAGGGAAACCAAGTATAGCTATTCTTTTATTTTAACCCTGATCAAACAAGCATCATATAAAACTTCTCTGAGTTTTAAAAAATATTTTTAACCCCTTCAAAAAAGTCCCAGAAATAGTTTGCTGATCTATGTTTCACGGTGAAAATCCTTTGGAACTCTTAATAGATTTCTTTTGTATCACTATGTACAATTTATCTTTTGCTTGTTATTTCTAAAAATTTGTTCCAAATCTTAACAGAGCTCTTTTGAATCTCCAGAAGAAAAAAAGTGTATCCAAATCAGTTTCCTATTCATCTCTTCAAAGGATTAATTAATCCATCAGAACCACTTGTATTATATTGAAATACATCTTCAAATTAATTTCATAGACATCCATTACAGCTCATTCTTGTTTTACAACTTCATTAGAACATGCTGTCAAATTTATTGTTTGCTCTATTTTATCCAAAAGCTTGTCTGAGATGTATTTAGAAGTTTGCAGTAAGGATTTCTGCTCCATTTTCTTTATCCATTCACTCTAATGTCCAGCCTTTAAAGTTTCCTTATCATAAAAAACATAAATATCCATTTTCCCAGAGAATATACTTTCTAAATAATTCAAAATTCTAATTCAACTCCCTATGGCCCCTTAATTTGTTATTGTCTTTCCAGAATCCATATACTAAGCATGCTTTTGCTGCATTAACCAAAAAAATACATTGATAAAACTAATTAAATTTACAGTAATGTCTTTTAAGAAGGTGGAAACTCACAGTAAAACCTTGCTGGTCTGAAGGGTCTTAATCTCTCCAATATATTTTTAAAAAATCCAAGAAAGTGATTAAGAGATAAGTCTGATTAAGCATAGTGTTCATAGAGGCTGCTTTGGAAGGGTAAGTTTGATGTAATCTAAGTCGACCACGGTACCCAGCAGCTGTCCAGAATCACATGGATGATCTCAACAATCTTGTTTGTTCCAGAGAAATTAAGCTGCCTCGATTAGCATCTACCCATGATTCTCCTCATAAAAGTTGTCTTGCCAGTCATCAAAAGCCAACAAGATGTCAGCTTACTTCGTAGGAAGTCTCCAGAAGATGTTTTAAATTTAGTTATAAAAAAAGAATTCTCACACTCTGGCCTTGGGTACCAATTTTATTTTATACCCTTTGACCTAGAGCAGGGCTTTTCAACCTTTTCATCCATTGTACCACTTTTAGGATAAGGCAACATCCGAGTACCGCCACTTGCCCAGCAAGGTGTCTTCTTGAATCTGGCTTTGATCCCGCTTCCCTTCGCTCTGGCCGGGTCCATGAATGCCAGATTCAAGAAGACAGAGGAAGGCTCACATGTCTCCACCCCAACGCCCCCAGCCAGCCTGCTGGCCTTTCGAACCGCCCTGGGGTTAGATCTGGCATTCACGGACCCGGCCGGAGCGAAGGGGAAGCGAGATCAAAGCCCTTCTTTCGGCCGCAAAGAATGTAGCCAGGCGGGATTCGCCTGGGAGTTGTGCCGGCTTTTCCTCAGGGCTGGCTGCAGCAATGAATGAGCCACTTCCCCGCTCACTGCTTTTCTCCAGCTGCGGCCATGCGCAATGCACCAGCAACAACGGCGGTGGCGGCAGCCAAACTCCAATTGCCTACTCCGGGCTCTTTTATGCTCTCCCCGGTCCGGTCTGGTGAAGGTCGGTCAGGACCCCTGCAAGCGAGCGAGATGGGCAGGGGCGCGAATCGGCATGTGCTCAGAAACGCTGATCTCATGCTCCTGCCCATCTTGCTCGCTTGCTTTTCACTTGCTTTCTGCAAACAAGTGAGATGGGCAGGAGCTCCTGGGCCCCCCGCGCCCACCGTTAACCCTCCTGCCACCATGCAGGGTAAAGTTGGCGCCTCTGCCCAGATGCCCTCGCCTCACCAAAGCATTTTTTACTCACCTGCTTTCAGCTGCACTCCCTTTCTCCTTTTGCTTTTCTGCCTTTGCCACATATTTGTGGGTAAAAAAGAAAAAAAGTTCCATGAGACTTTCTAAGTTCTCGCGAGAAGTTAGAAAGTCTCATGGAGCTTTTTTTTTTTGTCTCACAAACACATGAAGGCTGAGAAGGACAGGAGAAAGGGAATGCTGCTGAAAGCAGGTGAGTAAAAAAACGCTTGGGGGAGGTGAGGGCATCTGGGTGGGGGCGTGGGGGACCCAGGCAATGCATCACGCAGCTCGAGCGGAATCTCCACTGAAGACTGCGTGAGTCTGCCAGCTACCCCCAAGGCTGCCGCCAATCAGCTGGAGCTGCGCGCTTTGATCCTGGGCTCTCAGTAGGACCCAGGCAACGTGCAGTTCCAGCTGACTTTGCCACAAGTCTGTGCGGCGCTGCTGTGCTTCACCTCATCCACTTTTGCACTTTTTTAAACATTTTTTTTTACATTTTTTTTACATTTTTTTAACCTGTCCTACGCGTACCAGAAGCCAGGTGCTCGTGTACCACTGGTGGTACACGTACCACCGGTTGAAAAGCCCTGACCTAGAGTACAATATTTTGAGAGACATATTGTACATTCACAGAGGCATTGTTATTTTCATAGTTATATTTTCTTTTCTTTTCTAAGGTCTGTTTCAGTTCCCATGGCTTGTCTATTAGAAAAAGCCAGATGAGTTAGTGCCTTACTTTAAAGTCCTCCAATTCATTGTTTCATTTTATCTTTTATAAATCTTTTAAAATATTCTTCCAAGATTCTCATTTTTACTTTATGGCCATCATACTATTCTTCAGGGCAAGCAGATTGTCCATCTCATAGAACAATATTAATAGTAAGAAAAAGAAAATGCATGTGATAAAAAGAAATCTAGCTAAATATAGTTTACACTACCATATATCTTTCTGTCTTTGCAAGCCATTCTTGCTTCCACCATAACTATTATCTTTTCTTTTTTAATAATTTCATGGACTTTTCCCAACCACTTTTTTCAACTGAGATAGCCATCATAAAATTTGAATTTGAAATTGGCCTTTCTTTTTGCTTATGAATCTGCATTCTAATACTTTTTAAAATTTCCTGTTAGTTGATTAGTGTATATGATTTCTTTGGTCTTTGCCTGGAGATTCTTTTCATCTCTCTTCACCCATCATACTGTCAGGTTTCCCTTTGTTCACATCCCATTCACTCTTATACTCTTATACTCATTCACTCTTATTTGATCTTCATTCATTCTCTCTATATTCCAAATCCCTTGAACATATTTTTATAATGCAATATATTTTTATGCAATTCTCATTCATTACCCATTCATTCTCAACCCACATTATTCCATTTTTTTATTTCAATGTCTTATGTAACCAGTTCTTATCACATTTAATGTATGCTTCTCCCAGCATAAACGTTCATGTCCATATAACAAAGAGGGTAAAAGGATATAACTTTTGCATAAGTCCATTTTTACTTCTTTCAACAAATATTTATTCATTGCAACAGGTACTTATATTCATCAAGTTGTCTTCTTAGTGATTAGGAAAAAAATATCTGGTGGGGTAAGGTGTATCAAAGACAGAAGTATCTCAGGTGCCTCAAGGGAAATGTAGCCAGGCTCTAGCTGAGCAAGGGCATTGTAGTTGAGTATGGAACATAGAGTATGGTTTGAACAAACGTGAATGGCTTCTAAAATAGGAGCATAAATATGGAATTGTGTACCATAACAAGTCTAGGATAGTGCTTTATAGATTTTTACTGCTACATGATGACGGTCATATTGTAAGATTGCATTAGAAACTTTGAATTCTAATAGAAAGTTACTCAGTTGATGAGCAATTAGAAGTGGATGCCTACGTATTTGAAGTTCTTCATTTAATCAATTCGTCTTTTAATTTTTCACACCTGAGATTTGAATATCTAACTTACCTGAAGTAAATGTCATTCTAATATGCTGAATTTAATTTTGAATTTAGATTAGGTTTCTATTTTAGGTACATGGGAAAAATTGCTGTGCCAGTGCCACTGAGTTCCTTTTTATATAAGTATATTTTCATGGCTGCTTACTTTTTTGCAATCCTTTCATCTCCAATGTATGGAAATACAAATATTAATTCCTTTCTTGCTATTTATCCCAGTGTCAGTATGAGTATTCCAAAGAACGGGAATAGTTAAGAGACAAGCAAAAGCCAAAGGAGTGAAATTGATTATTCTTATCAGTCTTGACCTGGCTATCCAGCTGCCAAGATGAACATTTCAAAGATTTGTGGGCAAAACAAAAATAGAGTTGTGGTCATGTGATTTTCCATTTAGCAATTGCTTCACTTAATATCAGAGATACTAGTCCCAATTGTGGTTGCTAAAGGAGAGGTATCTGTACTATATTTCAAAATGCTACACAAAATTCTCATAACACTTTTCTGTTTTCAAGGTGTATAACCAACTATGGATTTGCCTGTTCCAAGTATTCGTGAAGTTCATGAACTGCTGCTAGCTTTGCAGAAGAATTTGGAGTGCCCAATTTGGTATGGAAAAAAAGCAGTTTGAATATCAAGATTTCATTAAAAACATACAATATCTAACAATCCCTGATCTGATATCTCTGGATATCAGATAACAACATAGGAAAGACTGTTTCAGAAATAGAGAGGAAAGTACAAATGATCTCTTCTTTAAATAAAAGATCTCTTCCTGAGCTGCTTTTCTCCCAGTGCAAGGCTTTCCCAAAAGATGGTAATCACAAGTTAATAAGCCAGTTCTATGACCTTAATTAAACTATTTGTAGCTGCTTCTTGTAACTGACAAGAGTTTAATCACTTTTACAATTTCAGCACTTGTTTGCCACTCTTAGTGGCCCAGAACTAGGAATTATGGGGGGCACTAAACAAACAGCTGACACTAGCACATTCTTTTTGATGTGTATTTCTCATTTTGTTCCTGCTTACTCTTTTGTAATACTTTCCTCTCCACTGATTGTAAAGAGAAATGTTAATTCCCTTCTTGCTTATTATCCCAGTGGTGAACACTGAGTGAGCATTACAAAGGGCAGGGTAGTGAGGGAAAAAGGAAAGCTGAAGCAAAATCATAAGGATTGGCACAATCACTGAATTTCCAGTTAGTGACTACATCACTTAGTTGCAGTCCCAATTGTGATCTCTAAACGACTACCTGTATAATACAAATATTTAATATATCCTGTTGATATAAAAAGTTGATGTGAATTATTCCAAGTTTGCAATCACACATGCTAATAAAATATTATTGCAATAATACAAAGTACATTTTACTTTTTACAAAATTACTTAATGCAATTATTTTTGCAATGTAACATCAGTGGTACTTTGAAGCTTCATATTTTGTGTAATTACAAAATAGTAGCCTTTAGATGGAGCTGTGCAGCCATATTTTTGAGCTAGGTTTTTTTATAGAATTTCTTTGAGGGCAAGGCTATTCTGATATGCAGTATGTTCAGTATTCTGTCTCTTTTACTAAATTGTTCTTTTTACTCCCGTTTTATTTTTTTGTTTTTGAAAAGTTTTGGATGTCCTCAACACAGCTTAAAGTAAAATACTAAGTATATAAATGTAATGATTATAAAATGAACACTGTACTAAAACAACTATGATAAATATAGCTAACAGCTCATAAAATATATAAAATCAATCAGTATCAGTTATGGGAAAAAGGGCAATTTTGATTTGGTTGTTAAAGAGACATTAATGAAAAACCTAGGCTTCTATCCTTAGAGGGTATTTAATGACTGAAATGATACAACCATATTGTTATTGATTACCAACCATTTTGAGGCTTTTATTAATTCAGCATAATTAAAAGAAATAATATTTCTACTCTTCTCCAAAGTTACTGATATTCCAATCCAGACAGAATTCAAAATACTGTGAGATACAATAACTGCATATTGGTGTGAAAAACCTGAGAGCAATCTTTGATGGGACCATACAACATTAAAGTTTAGTAATCTAATTAATACAGTAATATCAATAACATATTTATTGATATATGGAAAACATTAATATATTTAATAAGCAAGACCCTTCATTAATTGCTATCTTATAGGGATAAGGAGACTGTCTCATTCATGCTAACTGCTGTATCATTAGAAATATATACAGGTGGTCCTCAACTTACAAGCACAATTAAGCCCCAGATTTTTATTGCTAAGCAAGACAGTTGTTAAGTGAGTTTTGCCTCACTTTACCACTTTCCTTGCCACAGTTAAGAAAATCACTGCAGTTGTTAATAACATGGTTGTTAAGTGAATCTGGTTTCCTCTTTGACTTTGCTTGTAAGAGAGTCGCAAAAGGTGATCACATGACTCCAGGACTCTACAACATGACAAATTCATGCCAGTTGCCAAGCGTCTGAATGTTGATCATGTGACCATGTGGATGCTACAAGGGTCATAAGAGTAAAAAATTGTCGTAAGTCATTTTTTTCAATGCTGTTGTAACTTTGAACTGTCACTAAACAAAAGATTGTAAGTTGAGGAGTACCTGTACTTTCAGAAGGGACATTTATGACAGTAATCATAGACAAACGTTCAGACTATGTACAATTCACTGAAGAAGAAAATGGCAAACCCACTTCAGTATTTGATCAAGAAAATATAACGGACATCCAGAATAATGTCAACAGGGAAGAGACTTCCAGTTCAGTTGGTATGCAAGAAATTACTTCGAAAAAACAGAGAACCAGTTCATATGCAGTGGTATTCATGATGTACCTGGGTTAAAACCAAAAGAATATCCAACTGCTGAAAGTTCAACACTGCAAAGAAATGTATACTGTACCATTAGTACACGGGATGTTAGTATCATGAATTAGAGCAAACTTTGAAGGATGCTTTAATTCAGCCTCTTGCACTGAATTGGGCTTGACCTTAATGGCCTTGAATGATTCTTTCTAGTCCTTTTTCTATACACAATATTAATGTAGGCTGAAATTCACCCTGTTTTTTATATGTGGCAGTGACCAACTGAATACATTCAGGAAGTCACAAAACAGATCTTGGAACAATAGCTGTTTTCTCCTATTATAATGATGATAAAGTTGGAAGGGACCTCGGAGGTCATCTAGTCCAACCTCCTGCTCAGGCAGGAAACCCTATACCATTTCGGACAAATGGCTGTCCAGTTTCTTCTTAAAAACTTCCAGTGTTGGCGCATTCACCGCTTCTGGAGGCAGGTTGTTCCACTGGTTAATTGTTAACTGTCAGGAAGTTTCTCCTTAGTTCTAGGTTGCTTCTCTCCTTGATTAGTTTCCATCCGGTGCTTCTTGTCCTGCCTTCAGGCGCTTTGGAAAATAGCTTCACTCCCTCTTCTTTGTGGCAGCCCCTGAGATATTGGAACACTGCTATCATGTCCCCCCTCGTCCTTCTCTTCGTTAAACTAGACATACCCAATTCCAGCAACCGTTCCTTATATGTTTTAGCCTCCAGTCCCCTAATCATCTTTGTTGCTCTTCTCTGTACTCTTTCTAGAGTCTCAACATCTTTTTTAC
>NW_015386578.1:726787-728158 GCF_001527695.2 Protobothrops mucrosquamatus | reverse complement strand
TTTCCTCTTTGTTGGTATTGTGCTAGACTGGGCCTTTATTATCTCACTTTTCAAAATTTCCCAAGCCTCTTGAGTTGTTTTCCCCTGGAGGATTCTCATCCATGGAATCCTTCCCAAACCCTCTCTAAGTTTATTGAAATTAGCTCTCTTGAAGTCCAAGACTCTAGTTTGACTGTGTTCTATTGCTTGTGCTTCCATATTGTTGAATTCCATATTGTTTCTTTACAACTAATATCTTCTTATCTAGTTTTAAATCAAGAGGATAAAATATACCTTCATTGTTGAAGTCATTGATGATCTCTAGGCAAACTGTCCCATAGCCTCAGGCAATGGAACAGTTTGCCTAAAATAGTAGTGAATTTCAACCAAGAGCCACATGTTGCAAGCTCCTTAGTGAATGTCTGCACATAGCAGAAGGTGATTTATAAATATCTTACAACTCTGATATTCTATGATTTTAAGGAAAAAGCTCAAATGCAGTAATCTGTTCTCATAAGATCTGGACATTTTTAATTGTCCTGTTCTGCATAATTTCTAATTCAATATTTTTGAGGTTTAACAAAATAAATTGTATATCGTATTCAAATGTGAGGTGCATGATATATTCATGTAGCATTACTACATTGGCAGTTTTATTTTTTATTCCTTTTCATAGCACGGAATTTGCCTTTTTTCAGCTGTTTTCAGCACATCAGGTTGAATTTTTATTTTTATTTTTAAAATAAATTTTTATTAATTTTTCATTAAAGGACAAAAACATAAATCTTTTATCACAATATCATACAAAAATAAGAAATCAACATCAAACAATACATTCACGGAGGTGTCCGGTGTCCCCCTCCCGCACCCCCCTCTCACTTGCCTAGACCTTCCTCCTCCTTATCTACCACCACTCCTCCTTCCTCCCTCTGCCTACTTCCCTATCACCCTCTTTCATCCCGTCCGTGCAGTTGGGGTATCACCAGGCACCTCCCTGAAAAATCGTACATATATATATATACACCTAAATCTATATACCAACCTAACCCTTTCCCCCCTCCCCCCCCAAGACTTCCCAAAGCTAACCTAGGAAATCAATACACAATCATCCAATGCTAATCAAAAAAAACTACTCATTACTATTACACACTAATACAAAATTACTATGACTCTAAAATAACAATCCATATATAATCTAATTTTTTCTAAATTTTAATCAAAAGCAACATAATAACTTTTCAATTCATACTTTCTCTGAATATAATCTATCCATCTTCTCCATATTAAAATGAATTTATCCTGAGAATGATCCTTCAGGTATGCGGATATTTTTGCCATCTCTGCAAAATATGATACTTTCTGTCTCCATTCATCCATAGTTGGTAATATCTT
>NW_015386578.1:714200-724937 GCF_001527695.2 Protobothrops mucrosquamatus | reverse complement strand
TGTCCTCCCATTAAGACATCATTAAATAGACATCTCAAAGGTTCCAACATTTCTTCCAATAATTTTTTATAATAAATTGCAGTAAACCCATCTGTACCAGGGGCCTTACCGACCTTCAATTGTTTAAATGCCTCTGCGATCTCTCCCACCGTGATCATACCATTCATCAATCCTTTCTGATCCTCAGAAAGACAAGGCAGGTTGAATTTTTATTGACATATTTATCACAATTCTATTCTTGCTTAATCAGTTCCAGTTCAAAATTGTCACATATATGTACAATCCAATAAACATTATTTCGTTTTTATTTACATTGAGTTATTCATGCCATTTTAAAGCTTGTTTATCCTATTTAGAGATATTTTGGAGCTCTCCATAATCTTGTCAAAACCTTACCTAAATGAGAAATTTCAACTTTGTGATATATGAATATGGATAAGTTACCCCAACTTTGTCCAAATAGCTGATTTTTTTAACATTAATATTCTTCCGAATTATTTGTTGTCATGGCAGCAAGTACTTTGTGTTATATCAGGCATTATGCTTCACACTGCCATTTTATTTCTTTTACTTTTCCTCTCTGCATAGCTAATTTGATTAGATGGTTAGCTAAGGAAAGGACCACAATATAAAAACTTGTTCTCTACAGGGTGGTATGATAGGGATTTATAGACCACTGAAGCACACTTTTCATATCTTAAAAATGAGTTTTATTTTACAAAAGTTTATATCAGAATAAATCTATTATACTTTACTGCAAGATTAGAGTGTGTATAATTACTAAAACATGCTAGAATGGCTACTTCACTAGCATTAATTCCTAGAATTACAATATATTGAAGATACTTTGTATGAAATGCATAGCTTTGATGTTTTATTTATTTCTTTCAGTCTGGAGGTGATAAAAGAGCCAATCTCAACAAACTGTGCTCATAACTTTTGCAGGTAAGCCTCCACTTTAGATTATCAAAGCTTGAATATATCGGCTGATTAATTGATGGTAATGAATGTTATAGCCTCATGTATCTGGAGGACATATGACTGTGAAAGGTTGATGTTAGAATGTCAGTGTTAATTCTTAGAGGTTTCAATAGCAATAGCACTTAGACTTACATACCACTTCACAGTGCTTTACAGCTCTCTCTAAGCAATTTACAGAGTCAACAATTTGGATCTTCATTTTACCAACCTCAGAAGGATGGAAGGCTGAGTCAACCTTAGAGATTAAAGAGAAAGAAGATTCAGTTTACTTTAGAACATGGGATAATTTTTACCAATGGTTAGGAAATCGAACTAGTGAGAAATGAATGTGATATGTTATTTTGAATATATATTAGTAAGAAAAATGATATGCATTGACTAACTGATACTGTTTGTGATTATTGTTTATTACATTTACTACAATTATTTATCACTATATCAACTATTGTTAATTGAACATATGTACCCGGACAATAATCTGTTTGCTGAAGATTGAAAATGTTATTGGGGGATAACTCCAATGTTGATCCCAACCTCGTCCGCCCACCAATCCTGATCCTAACCCCACCCTAAGCCTTAATCCCTATCCCAATCCTATTCTATCCCTAACCCTATAAAATTCAATAAAAACTTTTACCAAAAATAAAGAAAAGAAAGGAGAGACCAGGAGGGATGATCTGACTTTAGTAAGCTGGCTTATTTCCATTACAGAATTGAAAAAGTTCTCATTTATTACCAATGATTTTTCACTGGTTATGTTTATGCTATACCCATAATTACAATGAATGCTTTCAGTAAAAATAACAGGAGCTAATAATAGTATTCTATTCTTTTGTTCCTGAAGGAGAGACTGTGGAGGAGTAAACATTTTAAAAACATAAGCTCCTGCTGTTTGAAGATTTGTTGATATAAAACTCTGAAATAGAAGCATAGAAAAGGGAAATAGTTTATACTTACAAATATGCGAATGTGCCAGGAGGAAGATTAATATTTTTTCCCAGGGTAACCTTTTTTTTGGGGGGGGAAGGGTCAGTGAGAGACTAAACATGCTGTTTTTCTCTTTTTTTTTAGGTCCTGTATTTTTAAACTGCTTAAACTGAAGAAAGGTGTAACACAGTGTCCACTTTGCAATGCCAAAGTCACTAAAAGGTGAATTCTTTCTGGCACAAAATATATTTCACTTGTTAGGAAGACCAATGGATGAAATGCTGAATTGAGCATGGCCATTCTCAGAAGGATGAGGGTGCTCACTATTCAACTGCTAACACCAATCTGTGCAATGGGGGCATTTATGTAAAAGAGTTGCAAATACTTAAAGCTTACAGAATAAGTTATTATAGCATATTGACTGGTAGCTCCATCTAACATTTTTTGGCTTGTTTCAGGAGTCTGAGGGAGGATACCCATCTCAAGGAAGTAGTCAAAGAAGTTCTAGAAACCATCCATGCTTTCGAGTGTGATACTGGATTGAAGTGTAGGTATTGTGCCTTACCATGAACTTCATAGAAGGTTTTTTTACTGATTTTTTTTTTGTGATGACTGAGATTCTGTTTTAAAGCTTGACTTCCATTGTTGATTTAAAATTCTAAATTATATTATTTATAAAGTTTGCATCTTCTTCAACCCTTGTTTCAGTCTCTAAAACAGGTAATACTATCTAATACTATTCTGATTTTGGGGGCTACTGATCCTTCAAACTATCGACTATGCTGGCTATGTCGATGAATACTGAAATCTGAAATACCTGGACACAGTTAGATTGGCCTACTTATGCTCTAATATATTTAGTAGTATTCTCAGAAGTGCAGCTTCCATACATCTAGTTCAAAGACCATGATATAATTTGTTGTTTTCAAGCTCTGGAGCTTTTTTTTCATTCTTTTTCTTTTTTTGATTGATTAAGATTCAAGTTTGGTTTATGTCTAAAGACACAATCCAATTGGTGAAAGCAGCTCACAACTAAGAATGAGTATGTCTTGTAGGTTTTATATTTTAGAAATACATTTATTAAAAGTATTGCTATAATAAAAATAGCTTGATTCATGATGATGTTTTTTGCCACTGCTAAAAGCCTCACTTCCAAATTTAAGTCAGAAGAATCATCAGAATGTTTGCATTGTACCATTCCATGTACATTTTGGTCTTAAGTATACCAGAGCACAATGGTAGAAAATCAACTTTTAAATAAAAAAGCCACAAACAATTCAATCAAGTAATATAAAATATCTGGCAAATAAACGTGTTTTTATTTAATACTATATTTTTTTTACCAGTGGCATCTCAATGAGAGATAGCCCATAATTATGAATCTTTATCACATAAAGGAACTCCTAGAGCAGGGCTTTTCAACCAGTGATACGGGTACAACCTGTGGGACATTGGCACCTGGCAGGTGGTACGCGACCATCCTAGAAAAGTGGTAGCGGGGGAGGGGAATGAGCTGAACCAGTGGCAGCACCGCACAAGCCTGAGCAAGAGATGGCTGGAGCTGCAGGGCTGTCAGGGCTCAGCGGAAGCGCCAGGATCGGCGCTTCTTCGGGACTGTCAGGGCTCAGCGGAAGTGCCAGGGTCAACGCCAGGCTCCAGATGGAGCTCGGCGCTGATCCTGGCGCTTCTGCTGAGCTCAGAAGAAGCGCCGATCAGCTGGAATGTTGCAGCATCTCCAGGGTCTTGTGATTTACATTCAGATGCTTGGCAACTGATTCATATTTATGACGGTCACAATGTCCCAGGGTCATGTGATGTGACCAAAACCTACTGCAACCACCCAGCAGACGGGGGGAATAAAATCCAAACACCCCCCACCCCACCCCTGCTGCCAATCCTCAACAGAAATGCTCACAACAATGAAAACCTTGGACAGGAGGAAGAGTGCCGCAGGCAGGTGTGTTGCTCGGCTGTGGCTTGGGGGGCACTTTTTTCAGTGCTACTATAACTTTGAACAGTCACTAAGCGAACTGTTGTAAGTCGGGGACTACCTGTACTTTATCACTTTTTTTCTTTCTTTTTTTTTGGTCATCAAGTTTTTGACACCTTGCTAGGTGACTGGTGGTACTTGGATATTGCCATATCCTAAAAGTGGTGCAATGGGTGAAAAGGTTGAAAAGCCCTGGTCTAGAGGAAGCAAAGTCTGGTGTTTATTGCTATCTCTTCTCTCATCCCAACTGCAAATGAGAGGTTGCATTAAGGGGGTATCTCACATGCAACAGCTGCCTCATTAAAGTTATCTATAGTGGCTTCTTGCTCCTCATCAATGACTGAATTTTTTTTTAAACAAGTTTTATTAATTTTTCAATTTTACAAAAATCCAAGTATTAAGGAAGCAACATGGTGATTGGGTAATCCATAATCCAATAACAAGCTCTTTCATACATGTCAGGTTACATCATCAAAAATTTCCTCTCTATTTCCCTTGGTTATTATATCACATTCAAATTAATACATTGCTAATTATAACTCAGTCGGTTAAGACATTTATCAATATATTTTAACTTATATGTATCCATGTCCTATTTTTAAATTTTACCTAATTTCAATCACAGTATTCCAGTTAGCTTAATATCCATAGTATTTAGATTTTGGGTAACCCAAAGTTCCCTTAGTTCATTACAAAATAGTTGTCATATCTAAAATACACTTATTATTTACTCAAATAAATTCTTACTTTATTTCACAAACATATTCTATTTCTCATCCTAGTACCTCATCACTTACTAATAAAATAACCTTTATTGTCTCAATCCAACTTCTCTATTATAATTCAAAACTATTATTCTAGTGACTATTTTTTATTTCCCTTATAAGTCTAAATCCTAAATATTAAATCAGTATCTTTTAAAATCTCCTTAGCCCATTAAATGAGATTTTAGGCTCTTCCATTATAGGTCACATAAAAAAAACCCATTTTTAAGTCTAACTCTAGCTTTCTTTTTGTGCCAAGCAGGCTTCCATAGTAGAGCCTTTAAATCCTCAGGTGGATCTCCCTTCATTCCTACACATGTTATTTGAATCAAGGGAAACCATCCAGTTATCAATTTTTCAAGGGAGCTGGTCCCTTCATAATCATTGGATTGTTGGCCTAATAATTCAAATCTCCATGTTTGGCTTAGTATATTTGTCATCAGTTCAGTCTGGTCTTCTTCCGGTTTCAGCTGGTTTAAGTAAAAAGTCATGTTCAATGTTGTAATTGTTGTTTGGTTGTCTGGGTTGTCTAGGTTCTCAATGTGCTGTACATGTTGGTCTTCAGCACCTTCCATCTTAGTATTGCTTTCTTCAGTTTCTGTTGCTTTTTGAATTGCAGATTTTTTTAGATGAAATCAAGGTTTGGCTATTAGGGTTCTCAGTAGATTGTACCTGGTATTCTTTAAAGTCCACTTGGATGTTAATTTCTTCCTCTTCTGTTGCATTCTGGATTGCAAGTTCATCATTTGAAATCTGGGCTGCATTTTGTAACTTTAAGGTGACGCCTTTATCTTTCAGTCTGGAATTCATTAGCTCAGTAGTCTGAAGGATTTTTTCAAGTATAAGTTTGTAGTTAAGTTGTGGGTAGTATTCCTCCATTTCTATGGTGTTTACAGATAGTCCTTTAGTGGAGGCTATTTTTGATAAAAGTCAATAAACGTCCACCTCCACTATAAAGAATTGTTTTCACCACCCAGCTGTTTCAAATTCTTATCCTTTTTTGATAGTGCCAAGGACAAATCTTAGTCTCACAGGTCTCCCAGTCAAAAAGAAATTCACTTGCTATACCCAGTTTCGCCACAAGATGTCCCTGGTGGCATGTAAAGTCTTTTTCCAAACTCAAGTTAGGCTTTTATCCAGTTTAAAAAAAATGTTCTTTTTTTTTTAACTTAGCAGATAGATAAGGTAATAGGTCCCCGTAGAAATAGGAACTTTTAGGGACCCCAAATATCCAAAAGGTGCAAGTCCAGTTATTTAGTTGTTTAGTTTAGTTGTTCTTTTTTCTTTTTCAAAGCTTTATATTCCCAGGATAGGCAGAAGCCACCAAATTAAAAGGGGAGAAGAAATTTCCAAAGGCTTTTACAGGAAGATAGTTGGGTTACAAGAAAGGTAAGGTAAGGTCTCACCCAATTCCTCCGCAGTGCTTTCGTTGTGCTTGGTAGTACTTTGGGCTTTCGGCTGGTACGGCTTAGTGATCGGCCATGTTAATGGCCAATCTTTTCTTCGTCGGTCCAAAGAAGCTGCCTCGGATCAAATGGAAGGGCTGCCACCCTTCTGCGATCTGTCGAGGGTCCTCCTCACGGTGGTCGCCCCTCCAGGGCAACTTTCGATCCTTTTCAGGGTCTTCCGACAAAGGAAAACTGGATGGCGGAGAAAGCGCTCTCCCTGCATGTCCGCCAGCGCCGCGATCGCAAACCAGAAGCCAATGACTGAACATCTTGACAGCAGCCTATCTTATTCAGCTACCAAGTGAGTGATGTTGTCCTGGCCCTAACCTGGCAAAGTAGAGAGCACAGTAGAGGATTCAAATCAACCAGATAAATCAAGGGGACAGTTTAATTTACCTGTCCACTGGTCATTAGTCATCTTGTTTAAGTCTCAGGTTTAATGCTAAGGATTCTTTGATAGCTGTTCTGAGGGACTTCAATACACAAACACACACACACACACACATACAGAGAGAGCCCACTGGACAGGAACATCTCAAGACTTAATGTTGGGCATAGCAAGTATGTAGCTGTTTCAATGTATCATTGTCCAATGCATATGGCAGATGACACTGCTGACATGGTTTTCTTTTTTTTCTTTTCTTTTTTTTTACAAATTTTATTAAATGTACATTTTAAAAACAGAAATTGACATGATTCAACTTCCCTGGCTTCAACACTGCTATTAGTATTACCTTATGTTACAGAAAGAAAAACAGAAACTTAAAATACATTCTCCAGCAAATGGAGGAATGTAGACTCCACGTGTGGGTGTTAATTGTCCTCTAGCCCAATCAGACCAAACAATCAAAGTCGCCACGCCCCTTCAGGGTCTGAGCATGCCCCAGTTTCTTTTGGTCTCAGCCCTGAAGCAGACGTGGAATTTGGCTCCTGATTAGATTTCAGATTAAGGTAGTTAGAATCCATCCGTGGACTTTACTATTCCTGGGGGGAGGAAATTTAGCCTGGCACAGAGCTGCTTGGTTTTTCTGTCTTTCTCCTCAGGCAAGCACTGAGACAGCTGGCTGATCGTTAAAACGCTGCCTTGTGCAGCGTGGCGATCGCCATTATCCTCCTCCCCCTCCCCCCACCTTTTTTCCTGGTTTTGTTTTTCTGTCTATTTATTTTTGGTTAACTCCTAATTCACCTTACTCAAAGCCTCCGTTATCTACCTTCCTTAGTTGAATAAACTAGTTACTTTCCGGATTTCTTTCTCCCTAAGGAGTTCCCTTTAAAAAAAAAAAAAAAAAGGTTTCTGTTTTCCCCGGATCGGCGCGGTCGCCATTTTGGAGGACTGGGCTCGATCGCAATTAATAATTTAAAAAAAAATAAATAATAATAATAATAAAATAAAATAAAATAATAATAAAAATTCAGAGTTTACTTTGCTGGACGGGGGGCTTTCCTCTCTAGATACTCGCGTTTGGAGGGTCTGGCCTACGGGGACACAGCTCCTATCCTCTCAGTCAGCAAAAAAAGTTTCATTGCAGCCTCGGATCGTAGCGGGCGCCATTTTGGGGCCCGCGCGATTCCACTCTGCAAATAATTCAATTGCTTTACTTCTTGAGAGAGAGGCTTTTTCACGCGGGGGTGTAGGAGATCCTACTTCCCCCCCATCGGATCAAGTCCTTTGGCTGTTGCTCTTCCTCCCCCCCCCCACTGGTCAGACGCCATTTTAATCAGCCTCGTGGCTGACAGTGAGTTTCCTGGATATATATACCTCCTCAGAGAAAGCCTTTTTTTCCTTTTTTTCTATTTCAACTTCTTTATTGATCTTCAGACTCCTATATTCTTACCTGCTGGTCCTTTTCACTCTGTGAATCAATTCAACTGCTTTGACTTGCTGGCCTGTTCCGCTGTCTGCATCTGGTGGCTGGCCAGTTGCTGTCCTAAGGGCCGCCACTAAGTGAGGCACGAGGGTTCCCTGCAAAAAAAAAAAAAAAAAATTAAATTTAAAAAAATAAAAATAAAAATAAAAATATTAATTTAATAGATTATTATTGGTCATTCAAACCATCCATTCTTCATTGATTAGGGAACAGGACAGCTCCCTGGGGCTGAACGCGGCTTATATCGCGTGGTGTGACTCCGTGCTTGGTGGGCCGGACCTCACAGACCCTCGTGCAGGCCTGTCCCATCCAGGTGGGCTGCAGCCTTGTCTCCTGCAGATCAGGACGGATCCAGGGATCTCCTGGTGAGCGCCTGTTACCTCATTGTTAGTGTATTGCAGATCAGGACGGATCCAGGGATCTCCTGGTGAGCGCCTGTTATCTCCTTGTTACTGCACTATGGCGGNATCCACTGTTCCAGAAGCCTGTCACGAAAAACCAACAGATTCCTTGTCCCCCCATGTTTCTTCAATCTATTGAAGAACAATGGGGATCCCCTGGTACCTTCTCAGCTCTTGGGGGCATAGACCGTAAACTCCTGGATACGGTCCCTTCCCTCAACGAGGTTTTAGAGGTCCCAGGAGTGGATGAGGCTCTCTCCCCCATTCTATCGGACACCAAGATCCCAGGGGATATGTCTGAGGCCCTTAAGGCCGTGGACAAGAAATCTGAGATTTCATTACGTAGAACTCACCAGGCGTCGGCATTAGCAATAAGAGCTTCAACTTCTAATTCCTTCTTCGCCAGGATCTCATTGATTTGGCTCCATGAGCTTCAGTCCAGGATTTCCCCAGATGACTTGAGGGCTCACCAGGATATTACTAAGCTGAAAGCTGCTCTGGAATATATGGCGGACGTCTCACTGCAATCGGCCAATTATTCGGCCAGAGCCATAGCCTCCAACGTAGCTGCACGTAGGTTGTTTTGGTTAAAAATTTGGAGGGCCGACACTAAACATAAATGGCGGGTAGCAGCTGCTCCATACCAAAAGGGTCGCCTCTTTGGCGAGGCACTCGCTCCTTATTTAATTGAAAACAAGGAGAAAAAGAAGGTACTTTCTCACCTTTCTAAAAGGACGGGCAGATGTTTTACTCCGTATAATCGACGCACGTCATTTAGGGCTCACTCAGACCGAAATCCCTGGAGCGGGTATCGGCCCTTTCAATCAGGGCCGGACCGCTCCTCGGACTGGTCCGGCTACAGGGACAGACCAAAGCCACAATTCCAGGGCAAGCGAACTTTCCGTGGTAGGGGAGGTCGTCCCTTCCGAAAGACTAAGTGACTTGAGGCGAACTCCTCCCATCGGCGGAAGGCTGACACAATTCTTCCACAAATGGGAAAGTACCACCACAGACAGCTGGGTTCTCACCACTATCAGAGACGGTCTCTCTCTAGAGTTCCTAGCTCCTCCCCCACGGCGCTTCATAGCTTGCCCCCTATCACGGAATCCCGTGAAGCAAGGCCTCATGAGAGAGGCCATTCAGCATCTGCTCACCATAGAAGCAATAGAACAGGTACCACCAGATCAAAGAGGTCTCGGGTTTTACTCCATCCTCTTCGTGGTTCCCAAGACCTCAGGAGGATGGAGGGCAATACTCGACCTCAAGACCCTCAACTCATTTCTGGTGTACCAAAAATTCAAGATGCAAACCCTCCATTCGATTCTAGGCAGCATTCGACCAGGGGANAGGGATCTCCTGGTGAGCGCCTGTTATCTCCTTGTTACTGCACTATGGCGGATAACACCGTTCCACAGGCTTCCACCTCTGGTGGAAATGCAAAACGCAAGTCGCCCAACCAGGAAGCACCATCAAAAGCCAAGGCCAAGGTCAAACGGACCTCTAAGACGGCAGAGAAGCAGGCAGACAGCAGGCATAGAGCGTTGGAGCGACAATTTTCCAGAGCACAACAACGCACATCGCAGGTACAACCAGTTCCCACTTCCCTCCCCATGGCATCCACATCTGAGGGACTACGTCCTTCTCCCCTCCCACGGGCTTGGTCCCCTGAGCACACTCTCGATCCCTCGCCAGGGTTCAGTAGGGATCATCTGTCCCTATTTGACCAAGGTCTGAGGATGCAAATCCAGGACACAGATCCGACCGATCCGGGTCTATCCCAAATAGCATCTGACAACCAGGGTGAACCTTCCTTTGTGGCCCCCCCTCAAATTCCGTCGGCATCATTCACCCCGACGGCGGCGGGTCTCCGGTCTCCGGAACATCCATCTTTCACCGCCCAGCTTCAGACTATGATTTCACAGGCAGTGGCTCAGGCAATGGCATCTTCGGGGAGAACCCCTCAGGCCCCAGGGACCTCTTACCCTTCCACATCTGGAGAAACTTCACATCCTAGGGATTATGAGCAAGATCCGGCTTCTCCACTGCAATTGGAGGGAAGTGTGATCTCGGAATATTCCGAGCAGGTCCTTGAGGAGGGCCTGTGGTCAGATGATGAGGTCACACATACGGAGGCTACTCCTCTGATTGGGGTATTCAAGCCGGCTCTCTTCTCCTCCCTTTTGCGCAAGGCCTGCGTTACCGGGAAGATTGAACCGGTGAAGCCCCAAACAGCGGATCAGGACTCTGCTCTGAGCTCTGATCCACTGTTCCAGAAGCCTGTCACGAAAAACCAACAGATTCCTTGTCCCCCCATGTTTCTTCAATCTATTGAAGAACAATGGGGATCCCCTGGTACCT